>NC_090888.1:66502934-66517934 GCF_036669925.1 Montipora capricornis | reverse complement strand
CTTAGAATCGATAATCTCAAAAGTTAGCAAATACTCTTAATAGCCATCATCTTTGCTTCGCTTATCTTATCTTATTCATTTTGTCTTATTTATCTACCTCTCATAATATACTGCGTTGCCAACCTCAATTACATAGCTAGGTGTTTCTTTAGACTTAATCTGTTTTCGTATTTACTTACCTATCTAATTATCTATCTATTTCTCGGTAGTCTTACTGTGTGTATTTTATTCTTCTTTTACTGATTATCCTGGCCCGCCTCGATTAGCACTGCTACCTGCGGAGCCAGGGGAATAAGGACTTATTGTCAAATAATAAAATATTGTTGTTGTTGTTGTTGTTGTTGTTGTTGTTATCCCTAAAACTATCTTGGTTATCCATTATCCCTATAATTATTTCGTCAGTTATCCCTTATCCCTAAAACCCCTAACAGGGCCTCACCGATTTAAGCAGATCGTCCGCCTAAAATTCAACTCTCTTCTTGACTGAATATTTGGAATGGAAGAACGGCACATTTCTCGTTCTCCTTCCACTTAGACGGTTAGAGATAAAGAGATATGATAAAATATTATAGATATAATAAAACTTTGTCGTAGGTGTCAAACGACGGTATGGGGTGTTGAAAAATTATTTGTCAGTTGCCGTCCGCTTTAGTTGTCTTATTACATTAAACAGTCCTATTTAAATAGTTATGTTTTTCGTGGAATCCTTATACATGAAGTGCAGGACATAATAATGGGACTATAACCCAACAAGTCTTCCATAGGAGTTCATAGATGTAAGCTATCATGTCGCACGTCATGCAACGTTTTTTTATCACCGATAAAACAATAAAGAGTCTTCCTCGCTGCCTTTAATTTTCTCGCGCCTTATTTCCCAAGATTTCTTTCATGACAGTGAACCTAACTGCCAGTCTTGGTACACAATCGTAGAGACCAATTCCAAGTTATGTGTCAATCCATGGGTTTATGGCTGTAGAAACAATGACTTCTTTTGTCCGTGATTTCAATATCAAAAGAACTTTTTTTTAAATTGAACGACGCCTTAAGCAACCTAAGCCAAAGTATAGCTGTTTCGAGAAAGGTGGTCTAGGATTTCTTTACTTTTTCATTTTAGAAGCAGAGTTACTAACTCTTGTTGCGGCAAGAGCTTCCTGTTCACTGAGGTGTTTCGCGCAGATTTCATCAACAATTGCATCGCTCTGTAAGAGCTAAATGCATGTGATCCAGCGGGATTTCCGAAAAACACCCGGCAGCTCATTTTCACCTCATAACATAGCCTAATGATCAATTTTCGAGAAACTTAATTAATTAAATTAATTGATTTCCCACAATTGCTCCCATACGCAACAAATCATTCGCACACCTCGTAATGTGAAGAACAGTCCCAATTTTTTCGAAGATGGATCAAAAGACTGGGCGTATAGCTGTTTCGAGAAAGGTGGTCAAGGAAGCTGTGAATTTAATACTCCGCACAATGCCTTTCGCGATTGTCACTCGTACATTTAACCTTTTTACCGACAACCTTACTCCAAACAGCTGTATAGTCATCACTGAAACGCCACACAGAGTACTAGTAACAGGAGTAACGCGCTAATATTTATTTTTGCTTGGTAAACCGTGTTACAGTTGCGAAGGCTATTCTATTTTAAAACCTTTTCATAGTCCTCGCACAATCTGAGCAGGAAAATCTCTTCTGAACTTAAACAAGATTTGCAAGGATATCTTTCACGCAGCTGTAAAATTTAAAATACTGAAACATTTACGAGTTGAGAAAGTTTCTCTTATAGTTACCCGCGAGCCTTCGAATTTTCGTTTGCATTTGTATACTCCTTGTCTGAACTCTATGTATCCGTATGTTAATCGTCTGGCAACGAGGAACGCACATTTGGGTAACAGTCGCAAGTAAGATGTCATGTTTCCAATTTTTTTACATACATGGCTATTTGATAATTTATAATCACTTCTAGACATCGTTTAGTCCAGTGTGCGCGTCTTTTTATGCAAACTCTCGTGCGCGTCCTCCACACGTAACACACCTGCTGGTAACACATATACATCTGGAATGTATCGCATGGTTCTACCAGATACGTTACAAGTGACACGTTAAATGGCACGTTAAATGCTTTGTTTGGTAAAAGGCAGACCTTGTATGGACAGAATGCAATCCAGCCCCTTTAATTCACACGCGCTCGCGTTTCTCTCGTCAGTCCAACCTTGAGAAAATTTTGAGCTACTCTTAGTCTTCGAGTTTTTATTCTTTACCTTCTGCGATAGCCTGATAAATGCGGGCTCCAAAAGGCGACTGCGACTTCTAAGCGGCACGAACGGTCACTGATTTTTTTGGTAAGCTACTTTCAGTTTGGCGATCACGTGTGTGGAGTGGATGCATGCGTTTAGACCGTGTGACGTGCAACCTGGACCCTGGACCCCAAGACAGAAATTATCCAATTTAAAGAAAAAAGGTGGACTGCACGCATATTACTGGTATTACTTGGGTGGTGTTTTAGTCAAGATCAGTTGACCAGTTATAAAAGCTTTATGACGAAGATAATTTGGATATCAACAGAAAGCGAACTTTTCCAATTATTTCTTAGCCGAAAATGCTAAGAATAATGGTAACGATAATAATGATGATAATTGCCCATTCCAGAAACTATGGGGGACTGGGTACGAATTTTAAAATCGATTGCATGAATTGAAAAGTTAAGCTTGTTACCTGAAAGAGCGTCCAAAAATTATCAAGTTTGCGAAATTTGTACACAACTGGGTCAAAGGAAAGGGAGAGAGCCGAGGAATGAACTAAGTTGATGCACGTTTACCCAATCCATTCAAAGCTCTCTAATTTTCCATATTTTGGGGAGTGTACAGCTATTTCTTTGTGTTTTAGCCAGTTATGCCCAAATTGTCAAAACTTGTAAATTCTGTCCACGGTCTATCAGGTAACGAGCACCAGGTTCTGTAGTTTGTGATGGTAATAGAAATTGGAAATAATGTTAATAATATTTGGATCCTGTGTTTACCCAGTAAGAAGGCTTCGATGTTTATTTTCATTGTCTCTAGACTTCTTTAGAAATCAACAAACCTAGCGCATCCGATGATAATGGTTCAGACGTTTTCTCATCTGGCTCACAAGAATCTCTGACAGCAGGGGAAACATCAACAGAATGGCAGCCCACGCCACAGATACAGATGAAACTTCACTCACTCAATAATTTTCTGAGGCAAGCTGGTGATGGCAGAGTGAGTCCTATACGATCTCAGCTCAGTACTAACGTGGACAACATCTCATCACCCACTGCCCGCTAAAACAGGCGCAAAGGGGTGCAAGCTGTTGAGTCAGTTCTAGATGCCATAGCCCCGGGGCAGAATAGATGGCTTCTGCAGCAAGTAATGGAGGCTTGCAGCCATACAACTACTGGCCCGAATGTTAACATATCAGAGAAGACACTACTATCCAGGCTTGTTACCCTATACAATGAGGCCATTAACTGGTATACAAGGCAGCAAATCCTGTCAGTGTTTGTAGGCGATTATTCAAAGACAGAGCTGCTAGCATTTATTCCAGGTTTAACCAAGTGGAGGATCGATGAAGCAAGGAAACACGCTTTCCGTACCAGCCAGGCCATATGATTGACCCTCCTGTTATACATCGCTGCCGACTTGATCCAGTTAAAGTGGACCATTTTCTAGATTTCATATCAAGTCCATTGTTTCTTCAGGATGTAGCATATGAGACCGAGAACCTAAAATTATCAGATGGTGAGACAATAGAGATCCCAAATGTAGTGAGGACGGTAGTAGCCTCCCGACTGATTCATCTGTACCATTCGTACTGCGAAGAATCCTGTTTCAGTGAACCTATTGGTCGGTCCACCCTGTTAAATATCCTCAAGGTAAAAGTCAACTTCAACTTGTTAACATCTCTTAAACTAGAAACTGTTCTTGGAGGTTACTAAATTTGAAGAACAAAATTGGATAATGCCTCTAGAAGAATAGCTAATTTAGTTTTCAATCAATAATTATCTAGCAACTGTCTCGTTCATAGATTTGCGCTGCGTCCCAGAAGAAATCCCTAGCTGGACTGGACAGCATACAAGCCGATGGAGTTTTGGCTTTCACAGCCGTTGATGAAGCAACAAATAAACTTTGTTCATTAGGTATGTTGTTTTTACTAAGACCAATTTTGTATCGCACAGTCAGGACATGTTTGGTAAATGGATAATCAAACGGTTAAAATGTGTGCTTTTTTTTTTTTTTTAATTTCTATTTCATTACCCGGTCAGGTTTGGAGGAGGAAACAGCCAAGGACATCTGTTCCCGCCTGAAGTCTGCAAAAACTTATCTGAAGACTGACTACAAAATTCATGTTTCCAGATCCGACCCTTGTGGTGATCACTGTCGTGTATATTCCCTGATTACTGATGAGCAGGAGTATCATGGGCATTGTGACCATGAGCATAACTTAATCTGTGACAGATGTGACAACTACAGAAATATTCTTGTAGACCTACAACTATCATTATCTTCTCCTTCTGTCAAATATAGGTGAGCAGTACAATCAGTATTGTTCTTCATCTCATTGTAGGCTTTATTCTGGTGGGTGAGTGTTGTGGGGGAATTGTTCACAAAGACCAAGTGAGAATGGGTAATGGGTAATTTCAATGCTGGCAGAGAGAGAGAGAGAGAGAGAGAGAGCAAATAAAAGCAAGCGTAACTCCAACAAGCGTAATCCCAATCCTTGGTCACATTAGTGGGTGGCCAGTGGTCGACTCCTACTCCAACCAACCATGCTGATGATTATGATGATGTCGAAATAATGGTTTACTCATTTTCCTCATTTTTCTATAAATGCATGCAAATTATGCTGATACTCAAATAATAAAGATGATAAAATGATGACATCGGTAACATTGTAGTTTTTATGCAGCGGTAACGACGAAGAGGAAGAACTGAAGCATGATGTTGAATCAACCATTCCCAAGGTGGACGAATGGAAGGCCCACATCCTTCGAGCGGCTCATCAAGATGCTGCAAAAAGTGATATCATTGACCACTTGACATCATACCAGGTCCTCCTGATTATGGATTGGGCCATGAAATTTTTGCCAACCAGTTTTAGAGAAACTCAGCGAGACTGGTTTGGTAAAAAGGGCAAGTCATGGCACGTAATAGTTGCAGTTACAAAGAGCAATTCAGATAATATTGAGGTAGTAAACTCAGGAAAGGTACCATTTCTTTAACTTTTGAATTCAAGCTGACGCATTCAGTGCGATCAATCAATCAGAAATCATTACATACAACTCGCTGAAAGCGCGAGAAAATGTGCGCATAAAATTCGCGAGTATTGCTTTTGCTTTCCATTGGTTTATAAAGTGGCTTTAGGTTTGTAAGCACGGTCACGTGCACTAGCGTAGAATTCGCAATTCTGTGCCACTTCTTTTTTTTCGTTGCATCCCTGGGTAGACAGGTAGCTACTAGACTGCTGTGCTATTACTCTTCAACCAGAAAGTTCAGCCACGTACGTTTCCAAGCAATATTGTCATAGCGGGTAAAGTCATACCCAGGTCTCCCACGGTTAATAACAAAGTCACATTTCCAGTGACAGAGCAAAATCGTGGATACGATACTAAAACCACTGGAGCATGGTTTTTAAATAGCTCCTTATCCAATAAAAATTCAAGAATCTCATCGGCTAAATACGTTTGGGTCAGTTAACCATTTGAAGCTGAATGTGTCTTTTATTACATTTTTAGGCCAGAACGTACGTCCATTTGTTTGAGGAATGCACTCAAAACTGGTTTGCGGTGGCTTCAATCATAGAGCATACACTCACAACCGTAAAAGAGGCAAACCCATCCATTCAAGAAGCATTCTTGCGCAGTGACAACGCTGGATGCTACCATTGTGCTTATCTCATCCTCTCACTTCCAAGCCTTGGAGACCGTGCAGGCATTAAGATCGCCAGATATGATTTTAGTGATCCACAGGCTGGAAAGGACGTCTGTGACAGAAGAATCGCCACGGTTAAAAGCCATATGAGGCGTTACATCAATGAAGGGCATGACATCAGAAGCGCCTGTGATGTGAAGGCTGCTATCGATTCCTACGGTGGTGTCAAAGGGTGCCAGGCAGCAGTGGTGAAGGTGCAGGAGTACAGTCACACCATGAAAAAGCATACAATGTCAGGAATCCAGGCTCTCAACAATTTTAGTTTTGAGTCCGAAGGTCTGCGTGTGTGGAAGGCTTACAATGTAGGCCCTGGTAAATTGTTTTTACCAGTAAAGGTAAAAGGATTTGGGACACCTCAGGGACCAACTGACTTGTGCGTTCTGCAGCCCTTCAGCATTCCACGTGAGGAAACCGGTGCTTTCAGGTCAACAACGAGGAGAGCTGTGCTCCAACAAGCGCATCCTAGCACGTCACAGTCTCTAGTTGTCGAAGACGAGCCACCAGCTAGTGAAGCCACGAAAGTGTATTCTCCTGCCCCGAGGATGGATGTACAAAAACTTACCAGTCTTATGGTAATCTACAAAAACACCTGGATGCAGGAAAGCATCTTCTTCGCCTTGAGAGAGAAACCACTTATGACAACATTAAGAAAAAATGGGCTGACACGTGCGCAGAGGTCCACCTAGTTACATACGCAAAGAAACAGGGTCAAGCACCGAAGATGCTGTTGACCATCCAGTTTGTAAGATACCCCAAGGATGGGCCCTGAAAATATGGACTCGAACAATCCGCTTCACTGAGAAAGTGAAAACACATCTGAAGAGTATCTTCCTGGAAGGCGAAGAGACAGGGAGAAAAGCCAGTGCTGCAGATGTTTGTAGCAAGATGAGAACTCAGCGCGACGAGAGCGGAAGGAAGATATTCGCCAAAGAAGAGTGGCTGGCGGCCGATCAAATAGCTCGGTATTTCAGCAGACTATCTGTTCTGTATAGGAGTGGCCGACTGGCTCTAGAACAAGTAAACCGTGACTCAACCGAAGACGAGGAGGAGGACAGAAGAGATCACCACGAGGCTTGAAATACAGAGACAGCTGGAACAGTGATCCGGCATACAATATACTCCAATCACACTGATGCTGCCGAGGCCAGTTGTTCAAAAATTCCGGTTAGGCTATCACTGGGATAGTATAAATACCGTGGCCAGCTTATTTGCCAAAAAACAGCCGTTGGTTTTACAAATAATTATTCTAAACAAGTTTTTCTTTCTTAGTTTTTAGCTCAGCATTTCACTGAGTTACCTAATGTTCAAATTACTTTTCAAAGCGGGCGATTAGAGCCTTGAATAACGTCTGTCTACGCGTGGATTAGGGTTTTATAACAACTGGTCTCAAAGTACTCGGGCAAAAACAATCCATGGAGCGCATATTAATGCAACTAAAACGTTCTGGATATTAAAAACCGTTTGAAGCCAAAACTTACTCTATAGCCAAAAAAAGCCAGGACAGAAATGTTTGTGAAGCGCGGTTGAGAGAGAGATGAATTATATAAATGATCCTCGCATTTGCTGGACAATTTAAGCATTGTCTCATATGTACACCTGAAAATCTTAGGTGTCTTCAACGGGATTCGAACCCATGACCTCTGCGATGCGGGTGCAGTACTCTTAGGCTATGAAGTCACTCATTGCTTTCACAGGAACACATGAACCCAAAAAATTGACCCGCTCTCATCTGAGTGGCTTCACAGTTCGGTTGGTAGAGCACTGCACCGGCATCCCTTAGGTCATGGGTTCAAATTAAATCTCGCTGAAGACACCTGCATTTTTTCAGGTGCACATATAAGACAATTGCTTAAATTGTCCAGCAAATGCGAGGATCATTTTTGATATTCTTATTGCTTTTATTAGAAAGCGTTTGTTACGGAAATCCTCCGTTTCAAGGAATTGTATTCGCTTTTGACAGGATACGTAGCGCATCTCCCTAAATGCTAAACCATCTTATTATATAGATATTGCTGAAATACCAGGATTTCTCCTTTTACTAAAAAATCATATCTTCACCGCGCGCAGTGAACATATCATTTTTATCTTTCACATGTGAGGATATAGGTGTTGTCATGGTAACCAACACGATTAGCCAATAAAACGCGAGCTTTCTCTTCATTGTAAGATACTTTTGTGCTTTAATATAATTCTTCTCTACTACATTAACATTTTTATTGCAAAATTTGACATTGTCATGATTTCTTTTTCATAACTTTCATATCTTGTTTTATGTTACACAACATGCGTGTTTTAGCGGTTGGTGACCACTTTTTCATCATTTGGAAACTGAATAAAACAAGTTGTTTTAAATCTAGACATTTCATCAATATCTATATTATAAACAGAACATTACATGGCCGCTTGGGGATACGAATTTTATCTTCTCGTGCTGAAAGTATCTCTTACTCGCGTTCGCTTCGCTCACTCGTGAGAGATACTTGCAGCACTCGAAGATAAAATTCGTATCCCCGCGCGGCCATGTAATATCGTCTATATATTTAGCATTTATCCTCCTCAACTTCACTGAGTTATCCGTAGAAAAGGAAAAACGCTTGCCTTGTTTAAAACATACTCATTTCTTAATTTTTTTCCCTACACTACCTTGAAGGTAGTCTAGAATCGAACATTTCGAAAAAGTTTTAGTGCCCGTAGCGTCTTTCGATTTGACAATACAGCCTCATTTGAACTTTCAAATTTTCACTTTGTGTGACACCAAGACAGTGGCTGTCTGGTTGAAAAAAAAACCTTCCTTAGACGTTTGAACAATTTAAAGGTTTTTAGTATGTATAGATTCTGTTGATGTGTATTTATTCCAATTCATGAAAAAAAAAAAAAAGAAAGCATTTTCATGGCAAAGTGAATTTCAATTGTACTTGTTGATTTTCGGCGGCTATATTTGTGTAAAATATTGGTACACAAGGATAAAGAGCCGTTAAAAGTTGCGTGTGATGCTTCGGCCAATAGATAAAATATGATGTACCGCACAGACTTGAACGTTCACAACATTTCACTTTCTTAACCTTTTTGTTGAACGGTTCAGAAATTAGCTTTTGTAGCGTGACATTCATAACTACCGCTGACCAACACCTTGGGCTCGCGGTTACCTGTACTCTCGAACTTCATGCCTGCGATGGTTGTTACTTGTGCAAGATTGCAATATCATTTATTAATCATTTCCGTTTAGCTCGGGAATCTATTCACCAAGGCAAATTATAATTTCAGCACCGAATGCGAAAAAGGAGTGATGTTTATTCTTTGGCGGAGAGCAAAGTAGAGAGTGGATTACATGTCCCCACATCACACAATAACAAATTTAATTAAACCACAGCGTTTATGACTATAGCTGTTCAGCATGCACGGTTTTCAAACGGACAACCCAAACAAGATGATAGTTGTAAAGATTGCGTATCGATGGCCAACGAATCACACAGATTAAACTAAACACAACAGTAACCTTTACTTCACTCGCATGCCATGACACATAAAAGAGCATGGTTTCACATTTCCCATGAGTCTAAGTAAGCCCGCGATTTCTATAAACTTCCGGTATGAAAACTAGAGTTATTTCCGGTTAAAAGGTTATCAATACATTACATCCCTTCCTTTCTTTGGAAACAGAATATAGTGAAAGGAAAATGTCAACAAAATACATAGTATGAAAAACCGTTCCACACGGACTGCGCAACTAGAAGGATAGTGTCCAGTTCTACTAATCCTTGAACTTAAACGAAGTCTACCAAAGTTCAACACAGGTTCAATGCGTCAACAGAGTCTACTTGATAGAGTACATAATCCTTGTATTTCTCCGGCATTCTGATTGTCCGGCTGGGTCGTGATGTTACTGTACTTTCTTCCAAGGTACTTGGGGCAACCGCTGGGCTTACAGCCTCTCCAACTGCTGAGCTAACAGCCTTTTCACTTACATTTTCTGTTAACTCCTGTGTATCCTCTGGTGGGTTGTAACGTTTAACAAAAGAACTGTTCCGCCTGTATTCCACGCCCTTTTTCGACCGAACAGTCACCTCACGGCCTTCCTTAGTTTGCACTGTGTATGGTTCACTCTCAAAATTTGCTTCAAGCTTACCAGACGTTTTCGTGTTCTTTAGTAAAACTTGGTCTCCAGGCATCACAGGATTTTCTACAGCACCTCGTCTGTTATCAGCATATGCCTTGTGGATCAACTTGTGATTCCAGTCATTGTCTCTTACACCCTCGTTCAACAGGTTATCAGCTCTCTTCAGCTCTGGAAATTTAGTTTTCAATTCTCTACCGAACATGAGGAAAGCAGGAGTAACTCCTGTGCTTACTTGTGGTGTGCTCCTGTACGCGAGCAGAAACTTATTAAGTTCTCCCCGCCACTCTTTTCCTTCAACGTGAGCCACTTTCAAAGCCTTTAGAAGCGTTCTATTCTGTCTCTCGACGTGCCCATTGGCCTGCGGCCACAGCGGAGGAGATGTCCGGTGTTCTATTCCGTGGTCTGAGAGGAACGTCTTAAACCCCTCGCAGCAAAACTGAGGACCATTGTCGGACTTGAGAGTAAAAGGATATCCATATCTTGAAAATATCTGTGCCAGTACATCTACCACTTTCTTGGACGTGGTCGAACTCATGATTTCCACCTCATAGAATCTGCTGAAATAGTCCACGACTACCAACAAACTTTCTCCCGTCGGAAGAGGACCCATCAAGTCTATGGCTATATCCTGCCAAGGACCGGTAGGTGGTTCCACTCTTTTCATTGGCTCTGGAGGCTGTAACTCCCCTACAACCTGACATCCATGACAAGACTTGCAGACTCGTTCGGCGTCTAAGTCCATTTTTGGCCACCAGACCTTTGTTCTGAGGCGTGCCTTCATCTTTACGATGCCCTGGTGACCCTCATGAGCAAGACGTAGGACCTCTCCCCTTAGAGCCTCCGGTATGACAATTCGAGTGCCACGTAAGACAAGTTTTCCTAACACGCATAGCTCGTTCCTGACACACAAATACGCAGACATCCTACATTGAGACCAGTCCCCACTTAAAATGTACTGTCTCAGGCTAACCATCTCTGGATCGCTCTCAGACACTTCTTCCACTTGTTTAGCCGAGAGTGCCACTGGTAGGCTTCCTTGAGCGACTGCCATAACAAAGTCAATCTCCTCTCCGCTTGTGTCTTTGGGGTTGACTTGATTAAGCCTCGAAAGTGCGTCAGCAATGTTTGCTTTTCCGGGACGGTAAACGACCTTGTAATCGTAACCCTGTAACCTTAGAACCCATCGTTCTATACGCGCCGATGGTTTAGAGAGCCTGCCAAAAATGCACTCAAGCGGTTTGTGGTCGGTTTCTAGTTCAAACTGGCGTCCGTATACATAAATGTTAAACCTTTCACAGGCCCATACCAGGGCTAATGCCTCTTTTTCCGTCTGGCTGTACCTTCGCTCTACTTCAGTGAGGTTCCTGGATGCATACGAGATTGCTCGCCACTCCCCATCTTGAAGTTGAGTCAACACCGCACCCAAACCGTGTGGACCTGCATCGGCAATGATTCGTGTATTGCAGTCCCCTCTGAAGTATGCAAGTGTGCTGGCCCCTGCAGCAAGCTCTTTTAGCTTCTGAAACGACCTTTCCTGTGCTTCACCCCAAACGAAAGGCTCATTCTTCCTCAGGAGACTCCTAAGCGGCTCTGCTTCTTGCGCGAAGTTGGGGAGAAATTTTGCAGAATACTGCACCAGCTGAACGAATGATCTGACCTCTGCAGCATCTTTCGGAGGACTTGCATTCATAATGGCAGCTACTTTCTCTTCACTGGGCGTAACACCCTGGCTGCTCAGATCATGACCGTAAAAGGTTAGCTTGGGAAGGCGAAACTGACATTTCGTTCCATTCAGAGTTAATCCTTTTTCTCCCAACCGCTTTAAAACAGTATGCAAATTCCTGTCGTGCTCTTCAATACCACAACCATGTACAATCAGATCATCTGCCAAGTTAGCCACACCCTTACACCCCTGCAAAACATCAGCAACTATTTTCTGGTACTTTTCGGGCGCTGATGTTATTCCAAACATCAAACGTTTGTATCGGTACAAGCCACGGTGTGTAACAAATGTTGTAATATCGCGCGATTTTTCATCCAGTTCCACTTGATGAAAACCCCATTTCAGATCAAGTTTTGAGAACACAGTTGAACCATTAAGATCATATAACACTTCCTCAAGCGTGGGGATGGGGTGTCTCTCCCTCTCTATTGCCATATTCGTCCTGCGCATGTCCACACAAATCCGGATATCACCGTCTGCCTTTGGGACCACAACCAATGGCGACACCCATTCAGTAGGTTTGTGTGACACCTCTTCGATGATGTCCTTGGCTAACAACTCGTCCAACTTCTCGTCAACCTTGCTTCTCAGTCCAAATGGTAGCCTCCGTACCGGTTGTGCGACAGGTGTGACATCATCTCTTACATGAAGCTTCAGCTGGAAATCCCTCAGCTTCCCAACCCCTGTGAAAACTTCTGCGTACTTCTCACGAATATCAGCACCATTGCCCTCTGTCATTAACGAACATATTTCTTCTTTCATGGGACCAACCCTCAACACTTCCAATTTCTCCGCTGTGCTCTTTCCCAGTAGAGATCTGCCTGGACCCTTAACAACTGTGAATTCATCAACACACGTCTTGCCATTGGCCCCGCACACAATTTCAGACACAAATGTTCCAATCACTTCAATAGGCTCCTTTTGACCATAGGCAAACAACTTTTTGCTTGATTTCTTGGAATCACACTTACACTCTCTTTCTTCATTGCTTCCCAGGTCGTCTGATCAATCACATTGCACGAAGCGCCAGAATCAATAAGTACTGCACGTAACACAACTCCTCCAACCTTCAAATCAACTTCGCTACCACCTACAAACTCACCAGCTCCCACTGCAAATGCATAGTAATTTTGGGCACCAGTAGCTGAATTTTCTGACACTTGATATGCTCTGCCCCTGGAGGCTTTCCTTTTCTCAGAATCTTGAGAAGGAGCTTTGCGTTCCTTCGTTTTGCAACAAATAGCAAAATGCCCAACCTCCCCACACGAATTACACTTTTGGTTGCGAGCTGGACAATTCCGATCACGTGCGATGTGGTCACTGTAATTACAACGGAAACATCTCATCACCTTTGCACCCAGACAACCACCAGAATGTTTACCAGACTTATTTCCTCTACCTCTGCCTTGAGCGGTCTCTTTACCTTTCCCCGTATTTTGAGGTCTGCCGAAAGAGACAGCATTCATCTGGCCTGACAAGCTTAACTGATCCATGGCCTTGACCTGCATATTTACTGCCTCATGTACACGAGCTAGGTCTTGCAAATCCTGCAGGGTTGCGTTTGATTTTTCCAGGAACTTACGGCGGAGTCTGGAGTCCCTGCACCTCTCAATAAGCTGATCCCTTATCGCTTCATCAACTTTTTCAAACTCGCAGGTGATCGCTTTCTGTCGCAGCCGACAAACGAACTGATCAACCGACTCACCCGAAGTTTGCTCCATTTGCCTAAACTGATGCCTTTCGAACGGAACATTCAACTGGGGCGAAAAAAAACCATCCAGCAACACCATACTCTCAGCGAAAGATACGATATCCGTTCCGGGCACTAACGTGTAGTAGAGTTCCTGCAAGTTCAATCCTCCGGTATGTAACAGCAACGCGGTTTTCTGTTCATCCTTCGTTATCCCTTTAGCCACCAAATACAAATTAAATGAGCGCGTCCACAACTTCCAACGAACGGCGAGAGTGTTCGGGTCTTCCTTCGGGTTGAAGGGAGGAAGACTGGCCACATCAAGAAGAGGAACAAACGCGGTAACTGGCTGTGTTTGTGTTGTCGAAGGTGTACTCGAAGTCGAAGGTGCACTGCTTGTCATTATCCTCCTGACAAAATACTCAGATCCTCTACGCAAATGACGCCCAAAATATCCCCGACCTCACAAAACGAATCGAATCCTCGTCGCCAATGTAAAGATTGCGTATCGATGGCCAACGAATCACACAGATTAAACTAAACACAACAGTAACCTTTACTTCACTCGCATGCCATGACACATAAAAGAGCATGGTTTCACATTTCCCATGAGTCTAAGTAAGCCCGCGATTTCTATAAACTTCCGGTATGAAAACTAGAGTTATTTCCGGTCAAAAGGTTATCAATACATTACAATAGTGACCAGGTAAATTCGTGCAAGCAACTTTTTGATTATTAAATTAGTTATGACAGTTTTTTATTCGGTATTCATGTTGTGAAATCGGATATTTTAAGCGTTATTGCAATTTCGTATGAGATATATTTCAGTTATCGTTGCCTTCAATTACCTTTATTTGCCGTAAATAAAATAAATAGACAACTTAAGTACTGTTAACCTTAAAATTACGTTTAGGAACTAATCCTGTAAAGGGTTATTTCCTTTATTTGTCGATCTCTTTCTCTTAGACATGGTCGCTGTTCGTGTTTGTTCAACGGCTGTTGACACCATAAAAGAACAGATGCCAAAAATTTTATTCTCGCTCTTGTCGGAGCAAGGATGGATGATACTCGCAATATAAGTTGGTTTCCGAAAGAAGCTTGCACTTTTACTATATTTGGATCAAAAGATGGCCTAAATTTCATATTAGGAAAATCTTTCGTGACATGGGTGGGTGTTGACAGCTGTTGATTGACACCTGTCAATCTGAATAATTTGAAACTGCTTTGGTAAGCTACTGAAGGACCAGTCTTCGTTCAGCGTTCAGGGAAAATGATAATAAAATTGATTGCATTGTGTGGTCAGGAGGTCTTTCTGATTTTTATGCTAATTTTGGTTACATTTTTAGGATTTTGGCCCCAAAACCAGGGGGGGGGGGGTGGTCTAAATACCTTGAGAAAAATCCCAAAGCCAGCCCACTCTGTCTTCAAGGATTTTCTGGTGTATCCTTCATTTTGGCTAAGTTTCATTGAAATCGGTGTGATGGCTTGTATCACACCTGCCTGGTCCTCTCATGAACTCAG
>NC_090888.1:66455434-66480434 GCF_036669925.1 Montipora capricornis | reverse complement strand
ACGACCTTTAACACTGCCACCGCTACCCTCACCCACTTTCCTTAAGCAGGCGATTGTGTACATGTCGAAAAACTCTAAAGCATACTCAACTTTATGATCGCCGTCATCTAGTCAATTAGCCGTTGAGCTAGAGGAGGCCTGGGCGCTATCCCTAGACTTGCAGCTCACGCTGAGGTGGCCATATTCTCCACACTAAAAACAAAATCGATAAGAAGCCGTCAAGATATTGCCACTATCCGTTGCAGCCCTAGAGATCGTAAAATAAACCTTTCAGGCTATGATTAACTATACAAAGATTGAAAAGCTGACTTTGCGAGCGTTAGCCCTTCATCAGAGCGCTAATGTGAAAATTGAACGCTGGTGAAAATTGAACACTTTTCAACTATAAATGACAAGAAAGCAAATCAGCAGCAGAAAATAAAAGATGAACAAAGATAAAAAATTAAGTGAAGTTGTCGTTCCTAGCGTTCGACCCGAAGGAAGAACCACCACAATGCACACCCTATTTATATCAAATAGCTCGTATGCAAATACGAGTACTATCAATTCATCGGGGACATGAATTGTGCAGGAATGCACAAACAGATTCTTAACGAAACGTGCAGAAAACAAATATCTGCTAAACTGCGTACCGCAGATATTTTTATATTCTCACAGTTGTTGTCTGGCATTGCAAAGGGTAAAGAAAAATAATTTTTGGAGGTTGCTGAGTGTTGTGACCCTCACAAATGATTCACAAATGAATACCCACCGGAGCTGTAGTATCTGCCAAGTTTCACTAAGAGCAGTGCTTCCTTCCTAATTTCCTTGAACAATTACCGCCCCATTTCCGTGATCTCGGTAGTAGCCAAAGTATTTGAGAGAATAGCTTACGACCAATTGTATACATATTTGGCAGACAATGATTTTATATATAAATACCAATCAGGTTTTCGCACAATTCACTCGACTGTCACTGCTCTACTTGAGGCTACAGACTCTTGGGCGTACAACGTTGACCGAGGAAAAATCAATTCAGTCGTCTTCCTGGACTTAAAGAAGGCCTTTGATACGGTCAATCACGAAATCCTTTTATCTAAATTAAGAAATTATGGCATATGCGATAAGGCGCACTCTTGGTTTGAGTCATACTTGGACAACTGCATGCAGAGATGCTCAGTTAATGGGACACTCTCTAGGAGCTGCTCATTAAGCTGTGCTGTTCCTCAAGGCACTATCTTAGTACCCCTGTTATTTTTATTGTATATTAATGATTTACCAAATTGCCTTTCAAATTGTCAATCAAGAATGTATGCCGATGATACTCACCTAACCTACGCCAGTTTCAGCGCTGACAATATCCAAACTTGTCTAAATGATGATTTAGTAAATGTTAGCAATTGGCTGATAGCGATTAAACTCAGACACGCTTAATATGTCCAAAACTGAATTTATGCTAATTGGGTCAAGGCAGAGGCTGTGTACTCTAACAGTTCCTCCTAGACCTTCAATCAATGGCTCTCCTATTGAGCATGTTACTACTGCTAAATCGCTAGGAGTGCTTATTGATGATAACCTTAGTTGGAGAAGCCATATTGATAAATTAACCAAGAAAATTGCTTCTGGTATTGGGGCCATAAAGCGAATCAGGCATCTTGTCCCCTATGGGACCTTACATTCTATTTATCAGGCCCTAGTACAACCTCATTTTAACTACTGCAATATTGTTTGGGAAACTGTGGAGTAACCTTGCAGGACAAACTGCAGAAACTACAAAACAGAGCAGCCCGTGTCTTGACCTACTCTAAATATGACGCTGATGTCAATAATTTGTTTGAACTCTTAGGATGGAAATCCCTAGTCTCTCAAAGGCAAATTGAAAGAGCAACAATGGTATTTAAATCCCTACAGGGACTAGCACCTGAGTATCTCTGCTCGAAATTTGTCCATCGCGACTCTGGTTATTGTTTGAGAGACTCTGTGAATAAGGTAAATCTTCCGCAACCGCGCACAAACTACTACAAAAACTGCTTTAGCTATAGTGGCGCAGTTTTATGGAACAGTTTGCCATTAGAACTAAGGAGAGCAGAGTCCCCCAATCAATTCAAACGACTGATTAAAGAGGTTATCTAGGCCATTATTCTAAACACGGCATTCATGGAAAGCAGCTTTTATTTTTTGATATTGAGTAAGATAGTTAATGTAGTTTACATAGTTTTATCTATACTTGGTTTTAAATTTTTTATTGTACATACGGTTTTATATTGCTGATGAATTGTACCGTGGTTAAATAAAGATTAATTAAATAAATAAAATAAATAAATAAATCTACAAACAAGTAACAAAATCAAGATTCTATGTACCCATGCATGGGTAAACATAGCTGGACTTGAAAGCCATGTCTGACAGGAACTGTGGAGAGGGAGTGGTTGTTTTCTCCTAAACCTCTACCCTTCCCTCACACTTCTGTGATGTATACCAAAACCTACAATCCTGGACAAAATTTTGGGACACTTTTAACAATGAGCGCAAAAATCGCTTTGATTAAAAGGTTTACCTGATATTTATAATAATTCCCCTCATTATCCCCTCCCCCTCCCTCCCCCAAGCAATGTTGAAACAAACTACAGCATTTCTGAATGTTTCCCGAATTCCAGTCAACATTGAAAGTGGGGAGGGGGGCTGTATGATAGATGGTCGTTATTTTAAACCATTTTTGCTCAAGTGTCCCAAGATTTTTGTCCAGGGTCTTAGCCTCCCCCACCTTTCAAACGTACTCCATGGCCCCTGTGGCAGATCCATTTCCAGTTGCTCTCCTTGCATTCGAGGTACAACTGCAAAAGTGGAGGCACAGGAAGAAGAAACCAAACTTTTCCCCAACGCATTCATTGACTTAATTACTGTAAACTTTATTAAAATGAGCAGTTAGCAACAATATTCAAGACATTTTCAGGCAGAGAAAATCGAAGTTTTTGAGAATATCCTACAACTCAACGAAAACATATTTCATTCACAAATTCATGACCCGTCATATCACTGAATGACCCAAATGATGTTTGTGTACCACATAAATGTATGTTGTTGTCCGGCTCCAGCAATTAATTGGCAAATGAACTTGTAAAAACACGTGTCTGCAGCCCGTCAAGAGTTCGAATTCCGGATGGCCGAAGACTGAAATAACTGTCGATATTCGTTGATATAAAGAAAACGTGCTCCTTTTCCATGATCCACAAACCTTTCAACATCAGCCCGGCACGCGATTGTGTACAACAGCTGAATCGAATGTAATTTAGTAAAATCACGCTTTCACCGAATTCGGTTGACAATACAGCTAAATACAGTCAGTAAATCGATCACTTTTCGTTCCAAATAGATTGCCCTGGGCCTAAAGCATTTAAACTGGTCATTTCCCAATCATCTCTGGGAATCCAATCTTTCCAGTTTGTCGACTCCAAGAAGGCACGCTTGCGCAGTACAACCGGAAGGACCCAAATCTGGTCATAGAAAAATTATCCCAGGGCTTCCCAGAGGTCTTCGTTCCCGTCCGCTGGTCAAAGGAACGTGGCCTCTGGGAACAAGGATTGAGCTCTACGCAGTTCATTTTACTTCCGCAAATCTCCAATACAACAAAACTTTCCTGAGTTCAACAGATTTTTATTCTGCTGCTCCTTACAAACCTAAACCTATGTATATAACCAGGAAGTCAATAGTTCTTAACAATATAGGAAATTTTTCCTTCATCTATCAGCACCGCTTATATTTACGGCGGGTACAAAACACAGGTCACAGGTCCTTGTTTTATCAATGCAGAAAGTATCCTAAACGTTCATAAAAGCTAAACTTAGGCCTAATTAGGCCTAGAGAAAAGTATCCTAAACATTCATAAAAGCTAACCCTAGGCCTAATTAGGCCTAAACAAAAGTTTTTACGAAGGTTAGCTTTTATGAATGTTTAGGATACTTTCTGTATTGGTAAAACAATGACCTGTGACCTGTGTTTTGTACCTGCCGTTATATTTCAATCCTCTGGTCCACCACAAAATGCACAACGAAACCCGTTGGTAAAATATTAGACTAGCTTGCAATCGTGTTTGAAGCAGTGACGGCCTTCAAGGCCGCTTTGTATCCTCTTTTTAACTCTAAATCACCTATCTTCAGCGAAGTGAAAACACATGTCAACGCCTCTTCAATTTGTTTCCTTGAAGGATACACTCGCCTCCTCTCTCCCCTCCCTCAGGATTAGTTTCTGAGCATGAGCAGATGAGCGGTCCACAATTACGCATGCGTTACTGGATGTCCGTGATTTACGGACATCCGGTAATGGCTGCTACCAGAGCCTCCGTTTCTCCGACCACGTGACCAAAAAAACGGAGGCTCTGGGGACGAGAATGAATCGCTGGCGGCGCAGCCTATTTTCCGTTCGTAAACGGTCGTTGCCATTTCTCAGAACGGTCATTGCCATTTGAAATGGTCGATGCCATTTTTTAGCTCTGAATTACACTCATTAGGTCTAAGAACTCAAAAGGTTGCGGTTACTGGGAGCATAGTCTACTAACTATGCTGGGAGTTGTTTCTCGCTGGTCATATGAGTTAGGGTTCAGGTTAGGGTTCTGTTTAGGATGAGGGCTAAGAACCTGACTTCGAGTCGTGAAATTTTCGGACTCTTTTTTTCCTCCAGTTTTTCTTTTATAAATGTTTTTTTTTTTCCTTTTTTGTCTTAAGTTTTGTCAATATTTTTTCTGAGTTTGTTTCTTTTAATTTTCTTTGAAGTGAAGTGTGTAGTCGACCGTTATAAATGGCATCGATCGTTTCAAATGGCAACGACCGTTCTGAGAAATGGCAACGACCGTTTCAAATAGCCACGACCGTTTACGAAAGGGAAATTTGCGGTGGCGCAGCGCGTCTGAAGAACACAGTGCTCAGAGCAAGGGGCCTGTCTCATGTGGTGTCATATCTTGTACTAAAGCTGCCACACCTTGACTAGCTTTCCGTGTATAGTAGCGCTTTGTCCGTCCACTTGTCTTTTCCCACGAAGTTTGTAGCTGAGCACTAACGGGACTAACATCTCTGGAAACCAAATATGTATTCAAAGCATCTAGAGGCCTATTCTGAGAGACTTGTACATCATCGGAACTGACGTCGCTGAATGTGTCTTTGCACGGTGGAAGATAAAAACTCCCTGCTGATGTAATGGGAGTGCTGTGCACTGGTGGGAAAACCTTGTTCTATAAACGATGATAGTCTCTTAAAGTACATTCTCTGTTTCTTTAATATTACCATCTTGTTTCCACAAGCTTTCCCTATTTTTTAGGCGGCGACAAGGTTGATATTATTAGTCCTCACGAAACAGCTCCCTGTGACATATTTCTGTTGACAGTAATTAATTACATGGAGCAAACTTGACTTTGTCTTATGAAAAGCAACAAAGCATAATTAAACAACTGAAAAGGCGCCTAAATAGTTAATTTAATAAATGCTTTAAGGGGCCAGAATTATGCAAGTCATCAAAATGATCAAACTTAGTTACCAGGATAATTTTTCCGATGCCCTCACTAATGTCTGCGACGCTCAGAATAGTTTTTGGCACATCTTCCAATGTTTTTTCTTTAACATCAATAATCGGCCTGCAGTCACGGCATACACCTTTGCAACGGAATGAAACAAATCACCGGTCACTTATGTTCGCAATGCTAACAAAGTTTTTGACTATGGGTACACTGATTACATCCGCCGGATAACAGACTTTTTTCGCTTGTAGATTTTGTTTTCCCAATTCAGATGATATGATAATACTCAGGAGGTTTAGTCCTTTGTTTTGTTCATTAAAAAGAGTGCATGCATGTATGAATATGTCTGCATGCACTCGTTTTAATGAACAGGACAATGGACCAAACCTCGAATAACTCGCTAACATTCAAAATACCTTTTTTGACCTTTTCTGAAAGTCTCCCTTTGACGCGAATTAAACAGGGCGAAGTTTTCAAGAAGGTGTTAAACAAGTTTTTTTCGCATATTTTCACGACACGTGGGCAGCAAGCTTTTATTAATTTTTTTCGCGTTCAAAAAAACATTTCAAGAAAAAAACACCACCACGTTTCTCGGACAACCATAGTGTATCTTTAGACAACGTACGTTATGTTGTCTGCATCAAAAGTCATTCCACATTCAGATACTAAAGACCTTAAAATAACAAACGATTTACTTGGTTTTCCTCTTTACTTCTTTACAAAAAAAAAAACTGCTGTTGCAACGAGTATTGCCAGAAGTCAATAAAGTAACTCGTATAACTAAAATAAAGAACGTCCGCAATGCCCACTTTTTACTGGGTTGCCGTATGGCAATACGGCAATCCCAGTTGGAAAATGGGTAGAATTTCTCCGTTTTATTTTTTTCCGTGTCGGTAAAAGTCTTGCCTGTCATTCCCCTGCTAAGTGGTGTCTTTGTGCATAGAGCCCTGCTGCGCGTATTTTCTTAGGATCGAGAGGGTAGTGGAAATGCGTACATTTCTCTGGTGGACAGAGTAGAATCATTAACTTAACCTGTAATGGCGTCGAAAGTCATGTAACGCGAATGGCGTTTTAGTGGATCTTTGAACAAAATATACCCTTATGAAGCTAAAAAATGGCAAATCAATTGGATACTGAACAAGACAGGCGACAACATCGACAACAATCTGTCGCCCGTCGAGCCGTCTTTTACCAAGTGTGCTGTTATGTAGAACATTGAAGATTCGCAGGGCAGCGATAATAGTGAATTCAAAGACTAGACAAGGTGGATTGAATGAAATTTCAAGCGTTAAAATCGCTGAAAAGGTAAGATTATTGTCGAAGCGATGCCGCAATTGCGTGTCTTCACCACTTGTTCCTTTGATCTCACATTATTGTGTTTTCTGTCAAAATATTCGCTTGTTTTCGCTTTCGCTCGAACATATCTACCTTTATTACATGTCCAGTGAATAGTTTTATCCTCTGGGATGAATTTTCCGTCGAAAAATCGGTTATTTGGGCGGTCAGTGTAAAACGCAGACTGCAGACCGCAGACCGGGGGTAAAATGCAGACTGAGGGTAAAATAAATATTAATAATAAAAAAACGAGTCATAAGGATAAAATAAAGATTGTTTGAAAGACAATCCTGTTTTACATCTGTCAACAACTCACATTATTATGACTGCAGGTCGCTGCACCTTTTGGGGATGCGATCGTACGCGTTGAAATCATCTGTGCTTTGTTTTTGCGCTTCCAGATGCATTGCAATGTTCCAAATTATTTGTCACACCGATACATCGAGGGAAATCGATCGAAAAACCAACAATTATTACTTCGAATACCTGAATAATCTCGGTTGTCTTTTTTCGGTGCAACGAAATGCACAAAGAATTTCATGTATTCCGAGCAATTAGGACGCGGGGATTTCATTGGTTAAGCTATGCGTGATAACCCCTAGGGAGAGGTTATAATTGAAAATTACATCTTCCAGATGCAAAACAAACGAGCTTGTGAACTAAAGGATAAACATAACGTACACGAAAGCGAATGAAAGGATCCTAATAAGAAATTTTTACACCAGTCATACTGGCTTAAGCCGACTGAATTGAAACGTTAAATGGTTGCAAAATCCACGTTATCTCTGTCTTTGTTAATTGGTACTGTAGCCATGCGTGTCAAAATAAATTGAGTTATTGGGTAATTACTCGATTACTTTGTTCAGTGCAGCAAAATGGACAGTTGAATTACGGGGTGATGACTTCTTTGCCTAAAAGCAACTCACTTAACGAAACTGTCCTTTTTCAAACAACAAGGATTCAAACAGCTTCAATTCTTTCAGAGTTCGATAAAAATCCGGATTTAAAACATGCGGTGGGGCAACCAAAGCGATGGGAGCTGTGTTGGGGTTTCAGTGTGAAAGTACAAACGGCTACTAACACTCTTATAACTCTTTTTTCATTATTATTTTATTAACCTGCAGACTGCAGTCTGCATTTTACCCTCAGTCTGCCTTTTATCCCTGGTCTGCAGTCTGCAGTCTGCAGTTTGCGTTTTACACTGACCGGTTATTTGGGTGGTTTTTGGCAACAGAGGTTAACTATTCGTAATGCGATCGCTTCCGTTGCCGTTAGCAATGGGTCGCAAATTTGACACTTTTATCGCATTATCACATTACGCATTGAACCACATTATCTATTATTCCTAAAAATCTAAAAATATTCATGCCTTATCAGTTTTCGGTCGAATTTATGTCCAAGAAAGAAGATAAATTTCAGAAAATATCAGTTTTGCATCCAAAAATTCGTAATCAACGCTAAAATGACCAAATTTTGCCTAGAAAACATATTTTACTGTTATTTTTCTTAAATTTTTTCGTTCGACTTTCGCTGTTATAAAATGTTTCAGTTCTCTGTAAATAAGTTGTATGTTGTTGGAAAGCTTATTTTCTTAGCTTTAAAATGATGTATTTTTCCCCCTAACTTTAAATATTTTTAAAAAAAAAAAAAAAACATTTTTTGGCGATGGCTGATTTACCGCGGTTTTCTCGCGGTTGGGAAAGTAGGAAAAAGAGTTAGGCCAGTAGACAGGTTTTTAACCTCAGAAAAGGATCTGTTTCGTCGTACGAACGTGTGAGGACCTGTGAGCCAAAGGGCCTCTGCTGGTATGACTTCTGGGTGACCCCTTAATAACTTCTTACTAACCGAGCGCGAGGGCCGTACTGCCAGGGAAATATTGGCCCGAGGTCGTGGCAGTACGGACCGAGCGCAGCGAGGTCCGTATAAAAACGACCCAGTGCCAATATTCCCCAGTACGGCTCGAGCTAGCTCGGTTACTAAGTAGTTTATTATATGGTTTTTTAATCACCTTTTGCTTTGTTTTTGCAAGCCCGTAATCGGCCCGTGGGTCAGTCACAATTTGCCTGGAACGCTGCACGTACCACAGGCAACCCAGTGTACCCTCACGGAGGGTCTAGTTCTTTTATGAAAAGAGTACTTCCATGGATTTTACGCAAGGTTAGCTCCTGTCAATCATCATTCACGGGGAAATCTATAGGCTTGCTCATAGAGAACTTTGATCAAGAATACTCTACTCTCGAACGTGCAAGCCTTGTTTATAATAATAATAATAATAATAATAATAATAATAATAATTTATAATAATTATAATAATAATTTTAATAATGAAAAACCTTTATTGAAAATCAGTCAGTTAACACAGAAATTATTAACAATATAAAAAGAATATATATTCTGTTCTAATTATAAAAAAACAGTTTAAGTTCATTCTTCATTTACACAAGCAACAAAAACAAAAAAAATATATATATATATGCACATGTTATTGTTATTATTAGTATTAATATAAATAACTTTATTTTTAATTCGAATAAAACTGTTTAAAAATATATCTATAAGTATATAAAACAATCACAAATCTAAAAAACTATTCCCAGTAATAATAAAAATGTATATATAAAAGTTATAGAACCTAGATTTTCGCAAGGCATCTATCTAATTCAAAGTCCGCTTCTTGAACATTACTTCTAATTGTTCTTTTAGCTGTTCTTGACCCTCTAAGACAGAGTAGAGCCGACCTAAGGATGGCAAAAGAGACTTTAGAGACTTTATGATAATAATAATAATAATAATTTATAATAATTATAATAATAATAATAATAATAATAATAATAATAACAATAATAATAATACTAATGGCATTTGTATAGCGCCATATACACTAGCTGCTCTATGGCGCTTCACAATTCTACAGTTAAAAATAGTTTATACAAAATTATATTTATTAAAAAGAAAAGTCTTTAATTTACATTTAAAAAGAGTGATGGATCCGCTATTCCTTATGTCAAGGCGTAGGGCATTCCAGAGCTTTGGTGCTGCAACTGAAAATGCCCTGTCCCCATAGGTCCTTTGATTGGACCTACATAATAGACATATTTAGTTGGAACACTTAGCGAATGGTCAGAATCATCTTGTTACAAGATCGTAGCTTATACCACATCCCCCTTCCCCCATTCAGGAAGGGAAACGGCGATGGGTGTTCCAACAAATGTGACGAGTATTGTAGCCTACCAAAAATATTAAGATGCTGGTTAACTTTTGACAAGGAGTTGAGATTTCGGTTGATTCTACAGGGGCATAAACGTAACGTAAGAACCGTGCGTGTCTGGTCTTCTCGAGACAGAGGTGAGAGATGATTTCATGCAGACTGGAACGCCTAAATTGCTCTGTTGTAAATATGGTGGTTCACAGCACCAGTGAAGTCGTCTCTCTGGCCTTTCTGTGAGCAAATTCCAGGACCTACCGATACAATTTGAGCAAGTTTTGAAAGCTTAAAACTTCAATCGATGCTGTATTTTGCCAGTAGGACTGGGTGGCTCCACACTCATAAGAAAATCTATGAAATGAGAATCGGGGGTCTTCTCTTGTCATGGAACGGTCGAATTACCCAGAATTCCTTTTGGGCATGAAGGAGGCAAGCGGAGACTGGTCCTCATCAAATGAGGAAAAAGTAGCGAGAAGAAGATTTCTAGGCGGATACTAAGGAGTAGCCAAGGTGCTTGCTGTTAACGTAGACTTTTTATCATAGGAAATTCGGCCTGGCCTTTAGTACTTTCTTGTCAAAGAAACGGTATAATGTAAATAAGAGAGTAATGAGATTTATATTTGCGATTACCTGTCCTCTTACGTACCACTTAAGTTAAACTCTACATCTCTATGCAATAAGCGCATTCAAAATTTCCTCATATTATCGTACAAAAGTAGTTAAAGAAAGAAAAGGCTTGTCCTGCATATATGAAAAATACGTTTTCTCTCTCGTTCTCTTCTTATGCATGATCTTCGTGGAAATTACATTCTGTCCCTCCAGAAACCTAGAACAACCATTGATGGTCTTAGTTCTTTTTCGTACGTATTAACTAAGTACGTTGCGAAATGCGCTACCTGATTTTTCCCGTACCACTGCGTTTACTGGTTTTAAACTAATCCAGGGCCGGATTTTGTACAGCGGCTTTTCGTTTTGATTAATATATCTTTAAATATTATTTAATATTTAGTTATGTATCTGTATACATTGTGTATGTCAGCTGTAATGTCTCGAAGAGATTATTCTGAAATTAGAGATAAAATAAAGTTTTATGCATGCATGTATGTTACCTTCGCCAGGGCGCATGCGTGCACTTTGTAATCTGCGACTCCAGTGCTTACCATATGACAGATAAAATAAACTTTTCTTTTGAATATATAAGCCATCGAAATCTTACGTCAAATTGTAATGACAAGGGCGGTTTGGAGCTGTGAGTAGGCGTGGGATTTGTCTCATATGGTTTAGGGGCCGACATATCCCTCCCTCAATGCCGTACCGGGAGGGGAGGTCGGTAGCAGAAAGCAGCGAAGGGCCAACTGCGTCCAAAAGCGATCGCACGGGCCGAAATCCCGGGATGACTCGTTTGGTACGACGCTCCAGCGCCACGTTTGGAGGTACTGCATATTTTTCTCGTCTCGTCTTCAAACATTCCGTCAGCGCATGCGTGCGTAAATGTTCAGCTTCTCCGATACTTACAGTACTAGACATATTTAGTTGGAACACTTAGCGAATGGTCAGAATCATCGTGTTACAAGATCGTAGCTTATACCACATCCCCCTTCCCCGAATTCAATGTTGTATGAGAATTTTTCGGGCGACTACTAGTAGTTGTGGAAATCAACATTGGAGGAAGGGGGAAACGGGGATGGTTGTTCCAACAAATGTGACGAGTATTGTAGGAATCGTCAGAATACCCTGATCAACCGACCTTAGATTGCGACTAGGTTTATAATTCTTCAAAAGACTGTTAATATATGCAGGAGCTAAATTATTGAGTGATTTATAAACAAATAATAAAATTTTAAAAATGATACGATTTTCCACAGGCAGCCAGTGCAGTTTCCTGGTGTGGCACGTGCATGCCTCGGCTTCCACGAAACGAGGCGGGCAGCACAATTTTAGACTGCTTTTAGCCGCTGAATCAGATATTTTGGAAGGCCGTACAAAAGTGTGTTGCCGTTGACCAATCTGCAGGTGATGAAAGCATGCACAAGAGCTGCTGTGGAATCTTCGGACAGATATTTTTGGATTTTAGCAATTCGTCTAATGTGGTAATAACAAGATTTAGAAATAGAGTTAACATTTTCCTCTAGAGACTAATACTATCATCAACTATAAAACCCAAATTTCTAGCTGAAACCGACGACTTTACAACCTGTTTACTAATGGAGATAGAATCAAGCGAAGGACGAGGGCGATACTTAGAACTAATTACTAAAGGCTCAGACTTCCTTACGATATCCCCAAGTGGCGAGGTGTATAGCAGATAAAGGATAGGGCCTAAATCGGAGCCCTGTGGCACCCTGCACGTCAGTGGCTGGTGTGAGGACTTTTCCCCTCTTATTTCCACAAACTAAAATGTATTGCTAAGATATGATTTAAACCAGGAGAGAGCCAGACCACATATAGCGAAACGATGATTCAGCCGGTCGAGCAATATTCCATGATCTACAGTGTCGAAAGCAGCTGATAAATCCAGGAAAAGCAGTATAACAGACTGATGGTTATCAAAGGAACAAGAAAGTCATTGTTAACTCTAACTAATGCAGTCTCAGTACTATGAAGCTGCTTATAAGTAGACTGAAAAATTTCATGTGAATGATTTCGCATTACATAGTCAACAAGCTCGGAAGCAACTACTTTTTCAGTTAGTTTGGAAATAAAAATTAGATTGGAGATAGGCCTGAAATTAGCGTAAATTTCAAAATCAAGACGTGGCTTCTTAAGAAGAGGGTTCTGTCAAAAGAGCCAATTTAAAACAGTCTGGCACCAAAGCAGATTCAATAGACAAGTTCACAATTTTCGTCATAGCTGGAAGCAAAACTGACAAGTTGGTAGGAGGTAATAAGTAAGGACCAGTAAGTAATAGTCTTTATTGCCAAAAGATAAAAGTACATATCTTTTTTTACATTCTAATCACCTATACACTCAATACAAATCTACCCTAAAAATTAAACTAGTTAAACTACAAATGCGTGATATAAAAACTAGTACGTAGAAACTACATTATTTTGTGTTTAAAAATCAGTCTATTTACATAAGATGTCCTAAATCGTTCTGTAGTAACCTTGGGGAGGGCACACTGTTTTTTTCGCAGATTATATTTATTCTCCTTTTTTGGTGGTAAATTTGAGCCTAGTGGCCTAGTGGATGGTTATCTACAGAGGTAATAGCCTTTAAAATCTTACAGTCCTGTCTAAAGAAAGATCCTTAATGGAAACGGGAAAAGAAACAAAGCGGCGCTTGTGGCAACGATCTGAAAAATGTATAATATTCACATATGGTTTTGACGCTCCATAAACAGAAAGGCAATATGTTAAATTCGGTAGAACTAAGGACTTAAATAAATGGTCTATCTCTACTTGAGAGTATTGCTCCTTTCTAAGGGACCTTAAAACATGCAAACTAATTTCTGTCTTACATGTTCACTGAAGTTGCAGTTACTTTGAAGGGTAACACCTAGTAAAGACAGACTGTTACACTGTGGGATATTGCAAATTTTCTCATATTGCGTGTTATTGTTCTTCTTCCTAACAACGAGTTCCTTGCATTTGTAGGGTTACAAATCATATTATTCTCTCTTGATCAATTTAAAAATAGTTCTACTAAACGGTCAGACGAATCAGAATTACTGCTTACAGGAGCTATGATAGTGGAGTCATCTGCAAATTTAAAAAGAGCAGGAACGTCATTATGAAAAATATTTAAATCATTAACAAAAACATTAAAAAGGTAAGGGCCGCTAACACTTCCCTGAGTCGTACCCTTGTTGACTTCCTCCCAAGTAAAAACATGGTTTCCTAATGAAAGACACTGTTGTCGTTCATGCAAAAAACTGTGGTACCAATTAATTATATATGGGTTTAGCGGTAGCTGCTTAACTTTTGGAAAGAGCAGACTATGGTTAATTGAATCGAATGCTTTGCTAAAATCCATAGTAAAGATGCGAACTGCCTTACAATCTTGATTGTCCAAATATTTATAAACATGGTGTTGAATAGATATTAAGGCGTTCATTTAGTTACCCCCCTGCCTGTAAGCAAACTGGGTGGGGCTCAGACTTTCCTCAACAGCTCTCCTCGCATGCGTACGATATACAACTTTCTCGAAGGCCCTGGCAATCACAGGTGTGACGTTTATCCCTCTGTAGTTTGAATACGCTTTAGGAATGTCGACCTTGGACAGGGGGTAAATATTCGCCCTCTTCCAGGAACCCGGCCATGAGTGAGTTGATAACGATAAATTCCACACTTGAGTGATTACTAGAGTGAGAATTCTCACTCGAAGTCCTGCGTGATTTTTCGAAATCCAGAAGGGTGTGTTGTCTGGGCCTGTAGATGTTCTTTTCAACTTAGTAAGAGTATTCCAGACATGCCTTTCTGTTATCTCACCGTGTCCACAAAACTAATGAGATAATTCATCAAATTCGCGTCTCGGTATTTCTGGTGGGTTGTAAAGGCCACAAATTAGCATACGGTGACCAGAAGGCAGCAACAAAGTTTAACAAATAAGTTCATAAAGTCTGGAACGGTAAACATCCAGGACCTTGAGGTTATCCCTTACATAGATGGCCACACCGCCCTTTTTCCTGCTATCCCAATTTTTCCATCCCCTGTCTCGCATGGCATCAGGCGTTTCGGTTGAGAGGTATGTTTCAGAGACAACACATATATCAATGTCTTGACTCCTAAGATCAGCATCTAACGCAGCGGGAGCTCTCACTCGGTTTTTCGTAAAAAAGGCATTTAGGAACAGCAAATTGCGTAGATTTAGGCCGGCTAGCAACAGTATTTTCCGGGCGGATGCGTATTAAATTTCTCGTATCAACCTGTACATGTTTATATTTAACCCCGGTTCTGGGACGACTTCTCACAACTGTTATACCTTTCTTGAGTCCAGCATTTGAGTTTCCCTGTGTTCTTGGCGTCTGTAAAAAGCGCTGCAGGTGATGTCAGAATTGGGAGGAATGACTGGGCACACTGTGTCTTCAGGAAATGGGATCAAGTCGAGTATCAACAAAGTTTTATTGACATGGAACACCTTGTGAGAGTCATGGCTCTGCCAGCTGCAGATGAAGGAAAAGACTAAGAGACTGGGAAACTTAAGGTAATGTACACACAATGTACAGTGGAATACAGATTTCTCGAACCTCCCAATATGTCATGGTTCCCTGACTCCTCTATCGAACACTGTAATTTTCAACCCAATTTCTCACGCTCTTGAGTGCATCATGGGTAATCAGGGCAAAATGGAAAGAAATTCAAAGGTTGCAAGGAAGTTCAAAACAATGAAAAGTGTCCATGATACGCAATTTTGGGTTTTTTAATTTTCCAAAACAGAAGATATGCGCTCAAAGCTACGGCAGAATAAATTTGGAGAGAGTGCCTATTGTAGATATTATACATTTCCTTTACTTCCAAAGGCACAAAATTACAGAGAATGTAGGGAGACAAAAAAAGCAATATTTAGGAATTCCGACGAACGGATACCAAGTCTAGTTCATCTAAGTTGTGAACATTAACTTATTTGTTTGGTTTATGAAGGCGAAAGTCTATAAAAAAGAGTCATGTAAAGTATATTTTGCTTTGAATTTCCATACAAACCTTTGAATTTCCTGCCAATGTTGCCCTGATCACCCATGATGCAATCAAGAGCGTGAACTCGTCTATTTTTCTAGCTAATTCTTGTTTCCCTTCGAGGTTCGAAAAATCAGGATTCCACCAGGTTCACCAATCAGAAACTAGTGTGCACTTGCCGGCATAGCGGGAATTATACCGGAATCATATTTCCCGGAGTGATTAAAAATGGGAATATCTCAGAATAACAACATAACAACCATGAGGCCATTTTAACTTGGAAATGCCCTCTACTCCCATGAAGAGTTTGAAAAATGGTAGTAAAAAGAAAGAATATGATTGAAATAATTGATGCGTGCTCTGTGGTATTGATTTAAATTTTGTTCTTTTTACATGGTGCAAAAGCGGAAAGCGTCTTTCAAAATTTTAATTACAAAGTCTAGAGACTGTGTTGACCGACTGTTGTTCTTCCACTGGGTTTGCTTTAATTCAAAGCAAAAGTCGTCTTAACGTATGTGTAGAAGTTGCGGCTGTAAAATCATGCTGCAAAATTTTACTGTGTTGTAAAGATGGCTGCATGTACGCCTCAAGCTATGCCAAAATGGCTTCGGCTAGGAACTGTGAGGTGGTGGAAGACAACCAGTATTTTAAATTTCTATCGGCAAATAAAACCGGAAATTGGAGCAATCGGCAGAAGGATAGCTTAGTGATTCTACATCCCGCAGCTGCTCTATCAAAGGTAGTTATCCGGCAAAGGCGAAAAAGCGAGACTCTGCACTTTCCCATTCAGTTCATAGTTCTTGGATAGAACAAACGTTACATTGCATTATGTCTCGTATCCTGCCGGCAAAACTGCCAGAAACAGCTCTTCCAGCGAAAAGAGTTGTCATGACCGATTCTTGCTCTGGTTTTAAGGTAAATTTGCTTACCGAGATTTAAATCTCTCAAAACCCTTGCTAATACATATTCGTCTGCGACTATTATATATTGTTGATTGTTTTTGATGAGATTGTACAACTAACAATTAATAAGTTACTCAGTGAGTATTAGCCAATGGGGAATTTTGCATTTCTATGCCAACGCAGAAATGAACAAAAGGAGGTTTCTATTGCAGGCGTTCTTCCTCAGGCTCCTAGTCCCCCTTCTTCCATCATACTTTGTCTCTCCTTCCTCCGTCTAACGACAAGCTACGCAGGCTACCACTACAACAAATACATATACATGCAAATGAACTGATAGTGAAAAATGGCAACTTACATTATGACTGAAAAAGAACAGTAAATTAGTGATACCACATGATTATCTACAGTTTGATGTCATAATTTTTTTGGTAGTCATGAAACCTCCCTGTATAACCCCTCCTATAAGTGATCACCTCTCCTTAAAGCAACCACTTTTATAAAATACCAAAATTTTTCTTGTCGGATCACTTTTGTTAGCACCTCTCATAAACAACCACTTTTTGTAGATGACCCATGACTTTCATAAGGGCTGATGGTTTAGAATTTTCCATTGTTTTCATATTGACATTACTATGGGCAGCAACCAGATAACAAGATAACTTACAAGATCAAACATGACGATAAACTTTGTTCTTACATGAGGGCATTAATTATTTCTCGTATTCAATGTTTCTGGGTGACTCTTGGTTCATAAGGACCGCAAGTATCACTATTTAGAAATCACACTGGAGGCAATGAAATCTTCTCTATTTACTTAAGTCAAGATGTGTGTGAAAATATGTCTCTTGTCAAAATCAGCCAATCAGTGTTAAGGAAGACTATATCCTCTTGTTGTCGGTTCAGTTGACAACATAACCGTGTATAGCAATGCTTTTGTTGTCAAAATAAAGATCTATTGAGTTTACCGAGTTTACTGAACCTGATTTATACAACTGTTCTTGTTTAAAGCGTTGTTGGGCTTACAGATGCAATAAAGCCTCTGAAAGCGCTACAGGCTATGACTCAAAATTAACAGGCTCCGTGTAGTCTGACCTCTCGTAAGAGACGAGCAACCACATTTGGCATTTGGGGTGATCAAGTAACCCTGCTAGGTCTCAAAGACGTTCTTTAAATCAGTTTTAATCATGGCAGGTGCAACCCATTTTTTCAGTCATCTTTTCAACCACCAAATGTTTTGTATTCCCTCCCTACCCCCTGTAAAAAAGACCAAAACAAAAAAAAAACCAAAAAAACAAACCACTAAACTAAACTTTTCATTTCATTTCCACTACGCTGATAACTAATTCTACTTACAATGGTGACAAATGTACGGTCTCAAAATAAAACTAGACGCATATCTGCTTGTGTACTACTCGTGCTTTCCTGATGCCCTGGATCGTCAAATGAAGAACAAAGAAAAATAAATACAGCAGAGATGTCGGCTAGATGATTACGTATTTATTATTTAGGTTAGAGTGATGGCAATGATTCTCGTTATGAGTTTCAGTACTCATAAGTCTCGTAAATGTTCACTCTTACTGAAGGGATCTCTCGTAAAGTTCGCAGACTGACTCGTTTCGAAAACGCTCGACATCTTTTGCTGTGGGTCTACGGCGAGAGGAATGTGCATTTGTATTTGTACTTTCAACGAAGTCATTTTCGTCCAATGCCCCGTATGTACGTTGGCACTTCCCATATATGCGCTTTGTACAAGCTTGAGTGCGATTTGTGACTGAAGCCGAAAAACTTGAAAATTTAACCTCGCGCGTTTCCCCTGGAAAGCCTGAGTAAAAAAATGCAAGCGCTTCATGACATTCATGGCTGAAAAAATCCTTTGATAATAGTTCCTCTCAAAGATGGTAAAGATTTTTTTATTCCAAGAAAGGAGGTAATACAACATGCGAACATGGCATTTTGTTTTATGTTCAAAACCATGCAAGAGTCTCTTCTGACCAGGCACAGCGCAGAGCAAATGAGCTTTCATCTCTGATTGGTTGAGAATTGGGTGCAGTCATGCAAAATCATGATCGCAGCAATGGACATTACCAAGCAAAAACAAAAGTGAAGTTTGAATAATTCATGCTTGGAAGAGATTTGAAACCACTCTCTGTGACACCGGTGTTTAAGTTTACGGGCGTTCCCCGACTATCAGGTTCAGAGATTGATTAATGGCGAATGAGGCCATAAACAGCTTGGAGGATTAAAGTAAGTTTAAGTCGTCACCATTATTTAGCAATTATTCCATGTGCGCGCGTTGGATATGAGATGGTAAATAACCAGTCTCATATCCAACTAGCGCGGATGGAATAATTGTTATATTAAATTTCTTAAACTCCAAAAGTTTGGAAGTACGAACTACGGGCGAAAAAAGCGAGAAAATTCGAGCGAAATCGAAAAAACTTGATGAAGATGCGACGTTGTGTAATACCTGGTGGTCAGAAAGACGCAGGCTCATCACAAAAAACATTTCTTACCTTTTCGCGTACTTGTAAACGTCTGAATTGATCCAAACTTTCCACATAAAAGATATTTTTTGCTTTTTGATTTAGAAAGAAATTTCGCTTTCCGGTGAAAAAATTTTAGCTTAGCAACACTTAGCGCAATCATTTACCATATAAGGTTAAACTAAGGTTTGTGGGCTGATAACTGAGATTGGGTAAACCAATCAGAGTACGAGAAATGCATTAACCGAGGTTGAAAATTTGATTCTAATGGATAACTATGTGCACCATTTAATACAGGAAAGAGCTATAAATTGCCACTATTAACGCATAAACGATGATGTTTGGTTGAGATGGCGCACTATTGCCCATGAGCTAACCCATAAACTCGAGGGGCCGTTCACACGGGCATGTTTTAAGGGGTTTCAGAATTAAACTCGCTTTTTGCTCAATAAAAATACGAGCAAAGGAAGATTCGATGGAACCAGGAGTGACGATTCGCGTCCCTTGCCAGAATATTTTGTCTAATTCCTTGGGATGACAGAGGAGGTCTGAGTGACAAAATAAACGCATACGAAGAAGGATATCGCTTAGCGCAAAAAGACCGGATGCAACCTCACTTACAACTCAGAAGATGTCAGATAAAAGCCACCGGGCTTCTTTGACACCGGAAAGGCATGATATTTATAAAGATATTAAAACACCGCAAGAAAGAGAAATTTGAAAAGCATTCTTCAAGATGAAAGGCAGGAAGATAGCGAGACTCGTTTATTAACCCGCCTTTTTTCAGCTATCTGTAATAGATTTTGTTTGTGCAGTTTGTAGAACTTGAACCTTTCCATTCCCCTTGGCTAACACCATGTTCACTTGTCAATTGAAAGAGATGTTACATGTTAACCCCGTTTAATGAAATCAGGGGCACCCAACGTCAATTTTCGGAAAATATCTGTTCGGAAGACGATTTGAGATCTAGAATTTTCGGAACATTTGTTGTAAAATTCCTAGCTTGCCTGCCTCTCCTAGGATTTTCGAACATCTAAAACATGGTATAATTGCCCATTTTAATCGGATTTTTACCCCTAAAAGGTCACCTAGAATTTTCGGGAGCCTTTTTTCTGGCTGAAATTTTCGAAAAGGTAATTTTTGATCCGTATAATTTTCGGATCACTAGACTTTCAGCTAGGGAATCCGAACAGACGAAAATTTTTCAGGGGATAAAAATATGCCTATATCTACCATTTAATACTAAAATACGTTTAACAATGCTATGTTTAAGTGGTTTTGAAATATATTCTCGTTGGGTGCCCCTGATGAAATGACGAGATTTATTTTTCGGTGTTTCCTCGGGGATGCTCGGAAAAAAATCCGAGTGCTTCTTTGTAGGAGTCGAACGACCCTCGACATTCCGATTGCTAGTTCGGATGCTCTGCCGATTCATTCGTCCATGCTGGTCTATGATTAAAGTACCAGAAGCAACAATGAAAAAATAATGATACACATCGCGGTTGCCTTTAGGACTAAAAGCGCCCTACGCCGAAATAAATGAGGAGTTGAATTTGTCGTCGCCTCAAAGCCCTCATTTAAAAAATAAGAAGCACTGTGTTTTCCTTGGAAATGACTTCCTCTTCTTACTGCCGGTATGAGATATATCATAAAACTTAAATAATGGCTGACCCTATTTTTTAAAAACCTTTAAAAGAATAATCAATTGTACAAAGTACAAATACCGGCTATAGAAAATCAAGGATGCAATTCTGCTCATGTTTTCTAATGCAAGGAACCCGTAACCGATGTAATGTCTAAGATCAGTGTCGGTTGGGGGAAAATGGTTCAGCGAATCTATGCTGACTACGTGCATCATTTTCAGTTATTGAGGATATATAAAAATCGTCGTTGTAGAGTATTAAATTGTTTGTTTTAGAGGCATAGCGGGTATGAAGTGGTGAATTTCACACAATGGCAAAAGTTGAAAGACTTTTTCTCAAAAGTTAGTAATTTTCAACCTTGTTGATTACAAAATAAACCAAAATTCTAAACAAAACATTCCATATCGAGGAACAACTGAATGCATTTGATCATATTTTGTCATTTATTTGTGTAATTGTCCTTCAAATTTAAGGCCCTCTTTCTAAATTTGCTTGCCGTCTGCTTAACTGATAATTAGAACCACGCGCTGTATTATTTCCAATCGCTAATTGCTCTGAACTTGACAACGGGAAAACTATAAACGATTTAATTTAGGATAAAATACTTTCACCAAGGAAGGAAAAATGTTAAATTTATGGTCCGGCCGGCCCTGGAGCAAATCGCTGAGAGTTTAAAATCAATTCACTTTAAGCAGAGAAACAAATGGACTTTTAAACAGTATTTAAATGGCTTTTCTCTTAGAAGCGACTTGTGAAATAGAGGTATTATAAAAGTCGATTTATTTTTCCTTCTGACTATTATAATACATTAGCCAGGTGCATTAGAAAGGAACCACAGGCAGCTGACATGAGAGATTTTTTTTGTTTTCTTGGCAGCTGGGCGGAATGGAAAAGAATAGTAGGAATAAGAAGCCGTTAATCTGCAACCATCAACCAGTCATTTTCTATTGTTTGTATACCCACGTGTCACCTACATCCCTGCTACGAACGTGATTGGCTTGTTAAAGCGAACACTCGTGCGCCTTTACAATTTGTTGATTCCTCCTGATTCTAGATGACAGGTAACACTAAGTGTTGTGCCTTCTACGTAGACTAACGCAGTCAAAGATTTGTGATCAACAACACCTCTCTACGAAATCCAATGCCACCGCAGCACTGTCGAAAAAGCTGATAATGACATAAGAAAGGATTCGGGCCGGTCTTTAATTTAATACTCAATTTAAATGATTTAAAAGCGATATTCTGGAGAAATTTTTTTAATAATTCACATTGTGTATTCATGTATTAAATATTTTATTAACGCATCAAACAATGTTTTGAAAGTCATCTCGAAGTTAAGTGTACAAACAAACGAGGGAACTTTCTCATACAAAGTTGTATTATGCCAGGGATATCGAGGATGAAGTTTAGAAAGTCCTCGTTACGGAAGAATTTTTTATTGCGCTCTTAAAATAAATGAGTGCCGCTTATTTGTACGATTTTTTTCGACCTGTCTCGTTAATTGCCGAATAACAATGGCTATAATTGATTTGGCGAATGAAACGCCTGAATAAAATTGTTTGTTATTTCTATAGGAATGGAAAAGGAAACAGCAATGGCTCTACCCCGACCAATCAGCTTTGAGCTCTATCTAAGGCTTCCTGATATTTGCTATTAAGTCAGCCTTTCGGAGTAAGATGCAAGGTCCTACTAAAACATTGTCTTCTCGTGCACTACAAGAAGCTTCAAATCTGATGTGGAAGTACTGCGTAACAGATTTTTCATCCAACATGAACTCCGATCATCAATTAGACGACTTGGATTTTGACAAGAACGACAAGTCGAAACCCAACGGTATGTCTCGTTCCAGAATTTAAGACCCAGCTGTTAGGACTTACCTAAGTAATTTGTCCTCTTTCAAAGCTTCTTGGAATTTACCCTTCTTTTTCTCTAACATATATTCTACAAAGGTCGTCTTCTGGATATTCCTTGTAAAGTCTGCGGAGATCGCTCTTCTGGCAAACATTACGGAATTTACGCGTGTGATGGCTGCAGTGGATTTTTCAAGAGGAGTATTCGCAGAAATCGTTCCTACACTTGCAGAGCTACGAACGGAAAAGGAAACTGCCCCGTAGATAAAATCCATAGAAACCAATGCCGATCGTGTCGCTTGAAGAAGTGCTTTGAAGTCACCATGAACAAAGATGGTAAAGGATAAATTTTTCATTCTTAATTTTTCGGGCGCACTGTAATGGAATCATACCCTAGACCTTAACGTGATTTTTAGCTGTCGGCGCGATAGCTTTATTTAGTGATAGCGCAAACACAGGCAACTTTCTATCAAGAGTATTTTAAAATCAACAACACATTTTAAAGCTTTTATTGACATTTCACTTATTAACACCCCTATAAAACAACCTGGAAAACTGTTGAACGCCTGAACGTTAATCTGATTTTCTGAACAAGAAATACATCTAAGTTATCTAACAATTCTTGTAAAATCCGACCAACATAGGATCACTTGTTATTGCTTGATAAGGCGATAATTTCTCGTACCGCTCTCAACGCACCTGTTTCTTTTACCAAAAATGGTTATGCGACGGGTAATTTTTATTCCAAGATTTTCTAAATTATTTTGGAAAAATAAACCATAGACTTGTGTATATCTCGAGCTATTAACCGAAAAACAGGAACGCTTTCTTTTGGGTGGTCAGCTTTTGTTACTTGGATTCGTCCGCATCCAGATAAAATTAATTTATGTCGCAGTTGATTATTTTGTAATGGGCCGTTTGTTTCTTTGAATTTGAGCAAACGTTAAATGAAATTATACTAAAAGGCTTTTCCAATATTGAACTTAAAAAAGTGACTGATTTTAACACCAGATTTTAAAGTCTTTTGCTTGGTTTCCTTTGCTTTGGAACAGAAGTCATTTAAAAGTCATTATCCTGTCGAGTATTATTCAGAAACTTACCATCATCATACCAATTTATTTTTTTAACTAGCAAAGTTCTTTTTTCGCTTTTTTCTTCATCGATCTCCCTCCACAACTTCTTTTTCGGTAGCTTGATTTTAAATGCCGCCATTTTATCCAATCGAATCATGACTTTTTTTGAAAACCTCACCACCGCGAGCTAAGCCGGAAGGTCCACAGATTATTGCAAGTCTGAATAAATTGAAAAGAATTTCAAAAGTCTGCACGGTTGATGCACTTAATCAATTATATTTATTTGTATGTACGATTTAAACTAGATTCAGAACAAAAATTAAGACAAACAATAGACAAATAGCTGAGAATTTAAGCATTTTTTTATCACAAACCAGTCACATTTTTCGCAAGGACAGTCTGTTTTGCTCGTGGAATACTTTTTACTTCGAAAACAGTGACAAAGGTCTGTATTTTACTCTAATATATGTATGTTTCTAATATCCGTTTGCTCTCTCCTTGATCCTTAGGATGATCATGAAGATCTTGGCTAATGCTTGCGTAGAATAAAATTGTTCTGTTTTTCTTAACACTCGTTGAAAAGCAGAACAGAGAGAATTTCCTGTATTCGCCGGATAAACGATGTAATAGGTTTGAACAAGTTCATTAACCGGCGGAATTAAAAAAATGCTTGTAATTAGGGCTAAAAGGCCTCAGGAAATCACTCGCCTTTCGGCTTATGAACTTCTCTTCACAAAGCTCGACGATAAAACGAAAGCTTTTTTTCGGGCGTATTCAATAAATTTGCTTTTAAGCAATGAGTTCACCTGGCTTTAAAACGGCTTAGTATTAACAACTATTACAATGCCTCGATTTAGAATACCCGGGCACTTCTAAGCCGTTCAGATTGTGAAACAAATGTATGCTATATTCTCTAAATTAAGATCAATAGTATTTTAAGTCTTCTTTATTCGTAATAAAGCGACAAGTCCTACTACCGGAAAACAGGGGTTCTTCAAATCCGTTGCATCAGACACAGGTAGACTGTCGTATATTCAGTACTTGAAAAGGACATTTCATCAACGTCTTCGTTTTTTTTAACGGAAATTTCCAAGTAAACTGTATATGTATGGCAAGAGTTTTCAAGTGGATTTTTTTTGAAGATTTAAAAGAATATTGTATTTTTATTTAAAAAAAAAGATATGGATGACGTATATATGAAATGCGGATTCAGCAACACTCACAGAGGTCCTCGTTGCCGCGGTGGAATTAATATCAATTCCCAATATGGGGCCGGCCGATATTAGAAAAAATTGGTTTTAATCAAGTTTATTGAAGTCGTTTAATCTTTTTAAACAACTTCAAACAAGTTTATTCGAGCTGGAGTTGAATATAGAGAGCAGCAGCCTATGTCTTATATATCTAAACGT
>NC_090888.1:66435434-66447934 GCF_036669925.1 Montipora capricornis | reverse complement strand
CGACTGTGATAATCCTGAGCTCGCAACTTTCATTTTATTTAAATTTTGCACTTCAAATATCTGACGTTTCACATTATTCTAAATGTAATTGTAAATAGCCAACTGGTTTGCCTCCGGCCAGATGGGATTCTTAAGGACGGTGCCTACTATTGTATTGTTGTTGCGCATACGTTCTGCGTATCTCGAGATACTCGGATTTCCTATCGGTGATGCTTACTAATACAAGGATATTGTTTGCGCGGTTTAGAACTATCCGGATAAAGTAGATCTTAGAAAGAAGTCTTGGTAACCAAATAGAAAATTGGGGGTAACCGTGCAGTTTAGAGAGATAATTAAGCTTCAATTTGAGAAAGAACGCCATATATTGCTTTGCATTTTTAAGCTTTTTACAAATATTATTCATGAATTATCTTTGAAAAATGCGTGGTTACCCCCAATTTTCTTTTTGGATTTCAATAACACTTGTTAAGACTACATTCCCTGCATAATCACACATTGGGGCAAAAATATGTGTTCTGTCACTTCGTTGATTGTGTTTCATTGGCCCTGAAAAGCCCCTATGGAGTGGTCAAATAAGTATGTATTTATGTATTTTTACTCTAAATTCATTTTGCAAGTTTGGGGCTTTTCCCCTTCCCATATTCCAATGTTTCTCTAACCCGGCGGGGCCTTCGCACGAGAAAACTAAGGGCTCTGGAGACATGAAATTCAAAATTTTTTATTGTTTAGCTTGCGAACAATAAAATCTTGAACCGGAAATAAAAATTGCTCATTTGGCGCGGCCGGTCAGCAAAATAATCAGAGTTAGACTACGGTATTACTTATTGCGTCTTTCTGTTCGACAAGAAGGGACACATTCTCTAAGCTTTACATCGAGATTGTTCGAAGGCAATGCTTTTGAGCGCTGCCATATTTAGTACTATTGACGACTCATATATGAATTCCGCAAGTAGAATATGGGACTATAAAATGTCTCCAGAGCCCTTCGTTTTCGTGTGAAGGCCCCGCCGGCTAAGAAAAAAGATGGGATCTGGGAACGAAAGTGGTTTGGAACATAAGCAATTTGTCAGTCTTCTTTGTGTGATTCATTATAAGTAATTTTTTAAAATTAAACAGGTCATTTTACTGGAAGAGGGATGGCGGGAATTGTTTGTACTTGGCGCGAGTCAGTGGTCCATGCCTTTGGAAATCGCGCCAATCCTGTCAGCGGTGGGAATGCAAGTAGACACCACTCCACCCGAGACAATTGTAGATGTCATGGCGACAGTGCGTTTGCTCCAAGAAACAGTCAACAAATTCAAAGCAGCCAATGTTGACTCGACTGAATACGCATGTCTGAAGGCGATAGTGTTGTTTAAGCCAAGTGAGTAAAGGGTTATTGAATTAATATGCCAGTTCCGTGTATTGAACTGAGTAGTTTAAGAATGCACTGAAATTCCATTTGTGTCGACATTGATTAGGTTTCAGGCTAAATGTCTTTGGATTTGAGGCTCATTTTAGCACATTCTGTGCATCCTCAAAACGGTACTGTCATACTGAAACAGAAAAGTATTTCGAAGGATTCTATCGTTAAGACCCTTGTTGTTCGCCGATCGTCTTTTCTCCCCTATCTGGTCTTAACTGGCCACAATATTTGACTCTACACAACGCGATACGACCTAAAATGCTAACTTAATCTTTTAAAGAAGCTTTTTCTCTCGTGTGATCAGCCATGGTCTTTTTTCGCCTCCTGCTATTGGATTCTGTGTTCGAAAGTCTGGGAATCCAATATGGCCTCCATTTCTGTACAGGCTTTTGATTCCAACCTCGCCTTCGTTCAATGATGCAAATTGTCTAAATTAATATCCTTTTAATTTACAGCAGCGTGCGGGCTCAAGGATCCTGAACAAGTGGAATCAACTCAGGACCAGGCCCAACTGATGCTCGGAGAATACGTTCGTGCCCAATGCCCCGCTCAACTAGCACGGTTCGGTCGCCTCTTACTGCTTCTTCCTGCCTTACGAAGAATAAGCACCAAAGACATTGAGGAGCTTTTCTTCAAGAAGACAATCGGAACTGTTCCGATCGAGAGACTCCTGAACGACATGTTTAAAAACGAGTGATACAGTAATGAAAATAATGAAAAAAACAAAGACCCTCCTAATTTTATTTGGATTGCCCTAAGTAATTAAACATATGGTTTGTACATATAAAGAAAATTACGTTCAATGAAGCATTTAAATTTATTTTGAATGAAAAAATATTAAGCCAGGTTGATCACTTCTTTGGTTTGGTTGACGCATTTAACCTTATTTTCAACGCACTTTTCACTTTTTCATTTTTGTAATAGATTAGTGCTTATAATTTTGGTATCTTGTGTAATCTTACTTTGTCTTATATCTTATCTGATCTTATATCTCCTTAGCTTCAGTATAGTGTCATCTTATACACTAAGTAGTGTCTTATCTTATCTTATCTTATCTTATCTCATCATCTTATCTTAGCTTGTCTTGTTTACGTAACTTATCTAGCATTGTCTTTGATCTTATCCTGTCCAATCTCTTATCAAGAATTGTCCTTCTTTTTAAGCAATCATGAAACATGGGACTTGAAATGGATTCAGTCTTGTGTCCAGACTCCTCACAACCTTTGGTTAGTTCGAATAAAGGGATTCTAAGGTAATCGGCCTTGTTTTGCGTGGAAAAACCCTCGAATTTTTCAAATGTCGCATGGGAACTGGCAGCCGATTAAAAAAGTTCTGCATTTCAGTTTCACTTGTCTCCCAAGGCAACCGACCGCTGCCCAAACGATCTGAGGGCTCTTTGTACGCGATTAGTTGTGACTGGAATGCCGTGGGGATCCAGAACAGTCAGGTGGGACACATTAAGAGAAATACGCAATCTTGCATTACAATGTCTCCCTTGACGGTCATTAATAACTAACCATTCTCGAATAAGTGCTTAGGCCTAAATAGCTCCGATTAGTACTTAACACTGCAAATAATGCAATACACTTAGGGGTGCAATTAACAACCGGTTTTTGTCTCCTTGTTTGGTCCTAAAGCTCTTTGTTATGTATTTTTCATAAAGTAACCCATCGCTTTGGTCAGAGCATACTTGAAATCACCATACGTCAGAGTTTTGGACTTTAAGCCATTTGTCGATCAATCATAATAGATAATGTTTCGGATTTTCAGGAGTCACTCGTTACTCACTGTATGTCAGCGAGAGTAGAAAACTTTTAGGTAGGAGGGAGATTGCGACGTATTAAAAGCATATGCAGTAAACACTGTTTAGGACACCACTTCATTGCGAAGCCAGCCACATGTAAAATCAGCTGCATTAATAGACTTGCCAGCCGGCAGGGAACTGGAACTACCTCTCAGACCTTACTATGCCGCGGTTTGCATTAACAGCAAAAACAACAACATTCGAAAGTCAGGTAACGATAACAAAGACTGTAAAAAGAAAAACAAATCAAAGAAGATTGAGGGTAAAAAAGAGTCAAACCCAAATCTCCAACGCTCGATCAAGAACACGGGATGGGTAGCCTGTGGAAACAACGATAAACAGAAATTTTGCCAGTGATCACAAGGTTTTGAACAAGATTTGTTTTAGGGGGATCTTGTCACTTGTATATAGGCGGGCTGGCAGGTCCATTTCGTCCGTTTGAACCTGGCCCGTGTTGCTTGGTTAAATTTGTCTCAATATGAAAAAAGTTGGTCGTGTCAGTTGTAATGCAAGATTGGATTCAAAATTCGCTTTCAAGGACCAAATTTCACAAGTGGTTCCCGTGCAGAAAACTAAGATCTGTCCGGTATGTCTCGAAGACTGAACCAGTAGTCATTTTAAAATCAGGCAGTTTTTTGTCTTTAAGTTCCGACCACCCTCAACTTTTTAAATTACCACAAATGAAATGTTATTACATGGGCTGCGGCATAAACTGTGTAAATTATCGAGCGCTATATAAAGATTTATTTAACTTATAAAAAGCAAAACGTAAGGTTGGCATGCAAATGCAATGCAAGAAATAGAGTATTTAATGCAAAAAAAGAGTTAGTTTTGTTGCTAAAAGTAATTTTATTAAACGTGTAAAATTGGAAGTAAAAAGATATGTGCCTAAACATTTGGGCACTAAGATCAGTATGTTGAGAGGGAGGCTCGAAGTACACGAGTTTCATACAGGTATTGACAGGATGAGGTATTTAGAACAAATGACCAGTGTATAGGCTTGGTAATTTAAGGGTGTCCACTTGGGCGCTATAGAGCTGACTGTGAAAAAGGACAAGGAAGATAAATTTGAAAATCAGGTGCAAAGCGCGGAAAACCAGTTGCTTCTGTTTTGATAAGAATTTGTCCCGAGTAAATTTGCTCAGTTGGGCGCTTGGTGTAGGAATAGGCCTTTGCACGACCACGTCACGTGATCTTGTCAATCATAAAGCATGATCGTGGTAGGAGGCAGTGTGGCCCAGTGGTTAGGGCGCTTGCCTTGAGATCCGGAGATCCCGGGTTCAAGACCCGCTCTGACCATTCGGTAAATTTGATCCTGGTAGTCCCTGGTTCAACTTGCCAGCTGCATTTGTAAATAGCCAACTGATTTGCCTTCGGCCAGTTGGGATTCTTAACAGTTGTTGTTGTGTTTCATTGGCCCTGAAAAGCCCCTATGGGGAGCGGTCAATTAAGTATGTATTGTATTGTATTGTAAAATAGATGCAGCAAATGGAAAGAACGTGATGAAATTGGTAAGAATTTCAATTTCGAGGCCATTGACGTTTAAGTGTGAGATTTTAGAGCGGTTTGAAAGTTTGAAAAATGTAAAAGAATTGTGTACTTTGCCCTTCAGCAGCTGTTTTCCATGTAAATCTGAATTAATTTCTTAACATGATTATACTCACTGTAAGATCTCTCACCTAAATGTCAGTGGTCTCAAAATTGGCATTCGTACTAATTTCATCCCGCTCTTTCCATTTCTGGCATCTATTTTGTGCCACAACCATTTTTTTATGATTCAGACAAGGTCACGTGATATGGTCTTTCAAAGGGCCTACAGTATTAACCAGGGGAAATTGTTCGAAACAATCCGTTGGAGAAGAATCTTAGAATGACGCTTTCCGTGGAAACTGCATTTGCAAAATAACTTATAATAACTATGAGTAACAGGCTACTTCAGCTTTCACGGCCAATGCACACATGCATATTCATTAAGAGGACAAACTATGACAATTAAACCACAATATTTATCAAAGTGTCCCTGATGGTAACTTGAAGGTGACATGTTTTGGATCAACGAGTTTTCTTAAAATGGATTTTGTGACATGATAAAGTTTGAGAATCTCCTTTGAGCCCGATATTAAACGTTATTGTCTTTCTGTTTCCAAAAAGTGAGTCTCTTAGCTACAAGTGTTTAGATTGAATGATGGCTGTAAATCGACATGATTCTTTTATTGTCAGCGGGAGAAACCATGACTGCGTTTTTTGTCATGAGATCTTAAAAAATTATTGTTACTTTACTCTGTGATGAAGTTAACCCAACTAAATTCCTCTCTGAGTTCGTCATGAAGAGAACTAATTTAACAATTTCTCAATTCTTTATTGTGTGGTCGCGATGTCCTGACATGTCATCTTTATATTATAACTCGCATTCATAGTTAGTACTAACCATGCTCGCATTGATGCTCTTTGCATATGCTATTGCCTTATTGAAACCTGGTTGAAATAACCGCATGTCTAACATAAAACATGTTGCAGCCATGGTGGCAAACTGCTGTACATTATTGTCCTCTCTGAAGTGTAAAATAAAATATGCTGATCTTAGCTTGAAACAATTCTCGTGTCGCATTTATTTCTTTCTCGAGCTCCAATTACTCCAGCGGGTAGGTTCCCCGAGGTACTCCAAAAAACATGCAGTTTTCAAGTAACGAGTTCATGAGCGCAATTTTCTTAAGTTTCTACTTTCAAAATAACGAAAATTTTAGTCTTGTCAGGGCACATTGTTAAAAAATGGTGGTGTTTCGGTTTCTGGGACTTGTCCAGGATGAACGGGGAGATCCAAGTAAGATATATGTCGACAACTTGCTTTGCTTGGCGCTCGTTTCCTGAGTGACTGTCGCCTCTGGTTCTGTTCAAATCTATTTTTTATCGTTCTTTGTTAGAAAAAGTGTAGAAGTCAATAAACATAAGGGCACAAAAAAAATGGGATATGTTTCTTTGTTAGAAAAGTGTAGAAGTCAATAAACCATAAGAGCACAAAAAAAAATGGGATAGACTTGTATTGTCAACTGACACTCTAGACCAATAGCTAATTAACTTGATGAATTGTATGGTATAATGACATTTGTGATTTGCATAGATACCATAAAATTTGAATTGGGAACTTAAAATTACCTTTCAAATCTACGATTAGTATTTCCATTTATAGGATAACAAAGTAATTTCTCAATTCAAGTTAGTCCACGAAACTGTTCAGTTGTGCCTGATCATGAAATCATCAGTAAATGTATCCCAGGTAATGCCAATCGGACTGATTTTACAATTCAGTAATATTAGACTCTAACATATTGATGTTTGTATAGCTAATAGCATTTTACTGACATGTCTAGTTTGCAATAACCGTCTAATTTCTCGAACGCTTATTGGTTGATTTCTTTATTGTAAAAAAGGTGTACCGATACAATTAAACTGAAGCTGTCACCACATATGATCAGCGAGAATTTTGTTAACTGATTTCCTAGCTTTTTGTATTTAGCCTTTTGAGGAACAAAATCCCTGCTAAGTCTTGGGACATTTGAGCGGAAGTCAGCAGTCAGTTACAGTGGTTTGTTTGCGGTTTGTGGATTTGTGGATCTACAGTGAGTCGAAATGTCAAAACGAAATCCAATTGAAAATCAATAAAGGAACAAAAGCAAAAAGAAAATGACTTCAACTTGTTAAATAGAAAGTGAAGATCAAAGTACGAACAATGGTATATGGGTCTTAACTAAAACTCAGTGTATTTGAAACTGTGTGTTGTGATATTAGTAACCGCAAAAAAGGCCTGAGATCGTTTCTGTTGAACTGTAACAAAAGCCTATTGGGCTAGTTCGCGAAAATTACAGAATGAAAATAAATAAAGAACTTGCACTGTAAATAACAGCATTTCACTATTTCGTAAAGTGGCCTTCTTAAAACCCCTTTTCTATAATTTTCAAATATTTTCATTTGGTAATAATTCCGGCGGGAGAATTTAACTTTACTCACTGTTTTATTTCCTGAGCTTATATTAGTTTGTCTTTTTTTTAATTTTACAGAAATTAAATATTAATACTTGAATGTCCAACGTTAGCATAATGTCATCTGGCATGGAATCAGCTGGCTCATAAGATATTAATGCACGATACCCTGTTTTAAATGGGTACGGATTCTACTTGGCGAAATCTCTGTTTATCCCTCGCAAATAACCGCAACCTCAGTCTTTTCAGCAAAGGGTAACAACAGAAAAGAATGTAAAAAAATCAATTTAAGACGATCAGTTATGGAAACTGCATTGGATCCTCGATCTTCTTCGACAGTTGTCCTCCAGTCGACTTTCATGGCCTTGATAATTGTGGCAGCAATTGTGGGGAACTCTTTGATCCTGGCTTCTCTGTATCGCTTTACCAGTCTTCAGACAAAGACTAACGCTTTTGTTCTGAATTTAGCCATCGCTGATTTATTTCTGGCCGTGTTTGCGATGCCGTTTACTTTCATTTCGTCCATAAAGTACAATTGGATATTTGGCAACGTAATGTGCCAGATCACCGGAGCATTGAATTCGATCTTTTGTGCGGCGTCCATCATGACTTTGGCATTTGTAAGTCTGGAGAGATTCTTTGCGATTGCCTATCCACTGAAATACGAAATTCTGGTCACACCAAGAAGAGTTAAAATCGTCATTGGTTATATTTGGTTTCAAGCGATTCTCGGTGCCGGCTCCACGTTTCTTTTTTCAAAGTTTACCTACTTGAGGTTCGAGTCTATCTGCACAGTTGACTGGGGGCGTAATATGGCTTACACGCTAATTTTTGCGCTTGTTGTCTTTTTTATACCCTTCCTTGTCACAGCTGTTTTATATTGTATCATCTTAAACAAAGCTCGGAAGCAACGAAGAAAAATAGAGGTCATCAAAGTGGGAGAGATTGTAAAAGAGTGTTATAAAATGCGGACAAGGCGAGGAAATCGCAACGACAAGACTGGTGAGAGAAGGAAGACGAAAGAGCACAAAGCTACGGTGATGATAGCTATTGTAATAGGGACGTTTGGCTTTTGTTGGTTTCCCCATGCTATTGGAATATTTTGCATTTTGGATCCAAACTGCCGTTGGAATGATTCATTTTATGTAGCTACAACTTGGCTGGCCATGTTAAATAGTGCATTGAATTCTCTCATCTACGGCCTAATGAACAGAAGTTTCCGGCGCGCGTTTAAGAGTATTTTTATGTGCAACTCTTTCATCGGTGACTCAGAAATATTAACTAATTTTCGAAAAGACACGAAGGACAAGAAGGGTTATGGAAATGTATCACCAATCGAATAGCGAAACGCTTTTCATTTGACAGAACTGTCCGGCCTGACTGGGCATTTGGAAGGACTAACTCTTCAACACCTTCAAATTAACATATGCACTTCGAAGATGATATATACTCCTACAGAAGAATGCGAGGGATCATCATGTAAGTGTTCCTTCAAATTGTTGCATTTTGTTTGCAAACTGATGAGTACGGTCGGCCAGTTCTGACGAAAGGAAAGCGCAGTAAGAGACTTGTGCTTGTCTAAGATAGTCGATATACCCCTGACTTATTTTCTATCGTTTGTCGAATTTCCTATTAATCAGTCTCCTTTCTGTTTAAAAGCTCTTGAATCTTTGTTTTTTTGCCCAATCAAAATTCTTTGGTCTTTTGAACGTCTTGAAGGAATGTACCATATGTAAACATTTTTTATGATAAAGGTCCGTGCGGACACGAGGCCAGAAAGTTGCTTCCCTGTCAAGAAGAATCCTCTCGCCAGACTCAACATATGAATGGGTTTTCGGATCGTTGTCTTCTGTGGTTTTCCTGTTTTCGAATTTCAGGCTATATAAAATTGGATTTTCTGATTCTTATATAGGAACTCGAAGAAGTACAATTTTGGTCGTTCGTTAACGGGTTTGTCACCGCTCACGCATTTGGACGATCTTTTTCTTATGTCGTTTCGGTCATTAGCATTTGATTACGTTCGCCCTCCCGCCTCTATGCTGTTTCAGACGAATAATTAAGAAAATTGGAGGAGTGCGCGATTGGCTCTAGTTGTTGGACGATTTTCCAAATAATTTCAGTGCTTTGCTTAGTTAATCATATCTTGGTTCAAAAGTGTCAAGATGTATACAAACAAAAAACAATAAGCAAAGAATTCCAACTGTGTGAAGTGGGCATGTTGTGGCACCCTGTAGATAATAATTCATCGTTCAAGATTTGTTCGTTTTTAAATTCTACTAAAACTGGCAGTAGACATGAAGCAGCTGGTATCCATGGTTTTTTTTGCGGTACGTCATGGCGTGAACTGCAAAAAGCGAGGAATTTCTTTCCCCATTGCTTGAACCCATTGCTGAGTTCCATAGGCTTACCTGTAAAGTAAAGACCTCTTCGTGACAAAGCCCATCATTACGAGATCTCACTTAAACAAAGCTTAGTGTAAATTAAGGCTTCTCAAAACGTTCATTCGTGAGACCGCCGCTAGAGCCCAAATTTAGGGACTTTAAGCGAAGACGACGGCTACGGCAACGAAAACGTCAGTCCAAAATATAAGTTAGCGCTATCGCAAGTATTTCGCGATTATTCCGTCTTGTTCACCTTGTACTTGCCAAAGGTATACCACATCAGAAAACAGCCACGTGTGTCTTCTTTTAAATTTTTCTTCTCCGTAGTCACAAATGCGCATACCCCACGGATATTGAATTAAGCTCCAATCGGGGATTCTAATTTTATGCCTTGGTAATTCCAAGTCCCCTTACGGTGATTAGAACACCCACACTTACCCCAGCTTTCTGGCATTTTGAAAGCGCGTTTAACCACTCGGTCACGGAGACGTAGATGTCATCTTGCGATGAGAGCAAACACTTATTTTTCAACCCTTTCTGCCAGCCATGATTGACACAGTATTAAACCTCACATCTGAAAGTATTTAATGAAGTGCACAGATGATTTTTATTTGAGAACGGCAAGCTTTAAAGGTAAGGAGAATTTTCTACGGTACTTCTAATCCAAGATCTTGCTTCGTTCTATAAACGTTGTAAGTAACATTATAGGTAGGGGTAGGTGCTTCCGAGTTTTTGGTACCCAATGGGGTTATGTTACCTCCCCATCTGTCCAGCCTTTCTGGATTGTGGTCCAGCCAGACAGGCCAAGATCCTTTCCCGAGCCGGGAAACCAACATTTTTTTTATCAGTGTATGTCCAGATGAGGAAGTCTACAGTTTGTTACGCAACCAGGCACCCTTAACGGTGGAACAGACTGAAAATTGGTTTTCTGAGTCGCTGAAGGTCACCTCAGATCCAGAAATCTTGGACTCTGTAGAACGTTGGCGCATAGAATTTACAGATGATCCTTCCTAGCATAGTTTTTCTCCGGCTACGTATTGTCATTGTTCATCAGGAGTTTGCTATGTCTAAGGACATTTTTTCAAGCTAGAGAAACTTGGTGTGATTCGAGGTCACTGCATGAAATAGGGGAATACTTGGCCCCTATTTTACCAAATTGGGTGGATGGTTCGCACAGACTGATTTTTCATTTTGAGAACTGCAATGCAGCTGTTCGCTTTCGGCATTTTAAGTTGGATGCAGTCAACGCAGTCCTCATTTTTGTTTACCCCGCGGGGAGCTTATTTGGCCGTCTTAGTTTTTTAAAACTTGCCTATTATACTTGTCCCGGCGTTGCCTTAGAGCACAGGAAATTCCTTAAGTTTCTTTTAACAAGCAGCTCTATGAATTTAAGTCCTTAATCACGAGTTTGACTTCTGTGTTCCCCCGGGGATTTTTACCAAGGTTATGAAACATCCCCTGGCGGTCCTTAGGCATAAGGGACTTTCTGTGAGTCTGTTTTTCTGGTAGTTGTTTTTTATTGCGCGGACAGGATGTTCTTAGTTGCTTCCACGCTATGTGAGAGTCAGTCCAATTATCATTTGAACTGTTTTGACCCCCACAAAGGGAATCACTTTCTTGTTCTGACTTGATGAGGGCGTAACTATCCGATAAAAAGAAAGGGAAGCTGAAACTCTTTGTTGTTCAGGTTATCGGAAAGGTATTGTCTTCACTGTCAGGGGTTCAATTTCGGAAAATTACATTACTGTTATTTAAGACGGGATAAATTTCTAGCCTTGGCCCATAATACAGGAGATTATGATGCCCTCGTGCCTTTATTTTGTTCGGCAAGGGTACTGAGTTACAAATGTCGGTTGAGAATGTCCACCAGACGTCTTGTTACGTTGGTCATCCACTAGTGGTTTCTAGTGGCTGGCTCATTACTTGTGCAACTAATGTTTCTTGCAGTCTTGGGAGCAGGAATCGCTGCTCTGTAATTTTAATTCCCAAATGTTTGGGTAAGATAGAGGCCGACCAGGCCAAGGGCATCCTAGTGGTGCCAGCATGGGCCACTCAGGCTTAGTATACTCGAGTACTACCAATGATGGGCCAGCGGCCTTTGGTCTGGACTCCAGGCAGCCAGCTGCTGGTCCACCTGTCTGCCAATAGCACGCACAGAGTGCAAAATCAGCTCAAGGTGATTGCATGGGTACTATACCAGAAGTGATGCTTTTTAGAGTATGTTAACGAAGTGTCTTTCTTCTTAGAGACAGTACAACGTTCATCCTTTCAAATGGGCTGTATTCTGTCGTCAGAGGAAGTTCCCTCCACTCTCCCCGGTTCTAGCTCTTGTTTTTAGAGTTCTTATATAGGGAAGATATCGTTGACGTCACCTATTGTCATTAATGTGCCAAGCATAGCCTCATTGGTGGTCGAAACAAAGGGTCTTTTGTTCCTGCGGTCGGCACATTTGAATAACAAGAGCAATGTTTGTAAACAGATAACTTCATTATACCGAGTTCCCCTCCATGCCATTCGGCACTGATCACTGCTAGATCAGCTTTGTCTCGTTTGATTACCGCTAAGAATACCTAAGTTAGCCAATATCAATTATCTGTACTCTTTTGGACATAAAGAAAAAGTTGATTTCTTTGTTTGTTTGTTTTGCTCTAAAATGCGAGCGAACAAGTGCTTTTTAATCCATCCAGGTTAACACTATTAGGAGCGTTTCGAGCTATACCTTAACTTTGTTTATGGGTTGTTTAGAAGTATTTGGTAGTCTAGACGTAAGTTGCATAATAAAATGGATTAAATATCAGGACATTGTAGTTGTAATCTTGGAGTCTGGTTGGTGTTTTGGGCTCCTCATAGTGTCCTCACACGCTTTGAAGGCTTCATGGCAGTACCGGAGGTTACGGTTTATGAGATGGAAGTGGAAAGTTAAACGAGACTTA
>NC_090888.1:66382934-66430434 GCF_036669925.1 Montipora capricornis | reverse complement strand
CACCTTACTATCCTAAGGCCTACTTAATATTTTGAACACCGGGATTTTGAAGAGGCATGCTGTATCTGCAATTCTACGCAAAAAAAAAAAAAGGCTTTTGAGGACGTTTTAGAACTATCCCGTTTGAAAATTGTGAAAATTTGACTTTTTTAGTTGGGAGTATGTTCCCGGTGGGGAGTTGAACGCGATTTTTAAGTAAGAGAACCTCGCTTCAAAAAAGTGAAGTAACAGTTTAATGTTTTTTACAGGGTTGCCAAACCCAAATGTGCGTTTCATTCTCCGTTTTTTACTGGGTTGTCAAACCCAGCAGGAATCTCCGTTTCATTTCTCCGTTTCAGTGTCGGGAAAAGTCTTTCCTGTCACTCCCCTTCTAAGTGCTGTCTTTGTGCATAGAGTTTTCTGCGCGTATTTTAATGGGTTTCACGGGGTAGCCTGAGAAATGCGTAGATTTCTCTGGAGGACACAGTAGAATAATTAATTAACCAGCAATGACGTCGAAGTCATTGAAACACAAATGATGCTTTGGTGGATCTTTAAACAAAATATACCTTTATGGAGCTCAAGAATGGAACATCATTTGGATAAACAAGACAGGCGGGGGAAAATAAATATCTGGTATCTTAAAAGCGACGAGTAATGGACCTCGACAACAATCTTTCTCACGTCGAGCCGTAATCAAAGTGACCTGTATTTCTAATATTTTTCCAAGTGTGATGTTATGTACAACACTGAAACCAAATGGAAAATTTTTTGGTTACTTATTGGTTCAACAAAGACAGAGAAAAAATCAAACACCTTAAGTGGATCTTTGATCTCTGTTGTTTGGCTATTTGTATTTATTTGTACTTAACTCTGCACTGTCCTCAGGTAAAAAAAATAATTGGAAATGTGACAGCCAAGAATTATTGAAAGAAAGCTTGTCGTCTATTTTGTGCTTCATTATTCAAGGAAAAGGTTCTTCAGGAAAGGGTTTGATCTTGAAATTTATTTTGTTGCGTGTGGTAATTTGACACGATTTGGTTTCTTTTCTTCACGCACGCAGTGAAATAGGAAGGGTTTTTTGCCTCTAATGGCGAATATGTTGTTTGTTTCAATAAAGTTGTCGCTGAAAAAGGTGGCCTTCATAAATTCATCATTGTGTATATTCGAGCTTAACAAATTTGCAAACGTGAGTTGAAATGTGATACGCAAGGAGACTGGAATTTTTCGCTCTAACAAATAATTAATATTATAAAATGCTAAAAAAGGGGCTTAAAACTGATCTAAAATTAAAAAGGTTTCCCAAATTTTCGAACCGTATCTCTGGTTCTTCTTCGGGGGACAATGAACATAAAATTCAAAAATCACTGCTTCTCCCAAGAGAGCTTAAGGACGTTCGCGCCCATTGCTACTGCGTATCTTTTCGCACATGTCACGCACACGTCATGCATCGTAGACCACGCAGGTAAACACGTTGCTAAAGGCGCAAAAATTTTCCACAAGAATGGAACATGAAAGTATGTGGCATCATGGGATAGCTGTGGACCCAGGTCTCCTCGGAAATGTCACGCAATGGCTTGGCAGTGCGCATAGACAATCGCTTTGAGAACTTCGCAGTGTTTTTGCTCTCTTGAATGCTCGGTGACCCCCATTTTTCTTTCCGTAGATCACTTCCTTTCTTGATTTTGTCCATTTTAACAAAAAACAAAAAAAATCTGTACGTGAGAAGTTACAAATATTTGGCCTTTTATGCTCTCGTGCGACCGAAGTTTTCTTTCTTAGACTAATATGTATCGTTTTTCAAGGTCTATTTCACCTCAGAAAAAGACATCAGTTGCAAAGGTTAATTTAGTTATATTATTTATGTTGAACTGAGTACGTTTATTTGATCTAAATTTCAATCATGTAGCTTTTTTATTGCTGACAGTTGTAAGCTAAGATCGTCTTAAAGTAACGCAATCTTCTAAAAATGCACCTCATGATCTCGAAAACGAGCACGGTGACCCCCCATTTTTTTTGCCTTTTTGGCAAAAGTAGATCATTACCTTTCTGCGTGGCAAGTTTAAAAAAAATCTGTACGTGGGAACGTTTTGGGCGCGAACGTCCTTAACAGCGGCAGATGTGGCCTTGGGAACTCCATTCTTTCATTAACAGAGTTCTTATCGATGTTTGAGTGTAAAGACTCCAGAAAAATTCTGCGCTTGTAATTAGTTTCATTCTTTTCAAGAATTTGGCCGTAGCGTGGATGGATACTTCATATTTTTAACCATTTCTTTTGCATTTTTGCTTGTCAGCATTGTGATTTGCGATAATTTGCGATGTTTAGATTTTCAATTACATTGCCGCTCCATGATTGTGTAAATAGTTCACCCTGAAGTCAAAATAGATACGTTTCTCAGGAAGGTTTCCAGACCCGACAGATGAAATGTAAATAAATATTCAGTTAAAGCCAAAATATGGGGTGTTTTTGCAGGGCTTTCCTGTTGCCACGGTAACGTTTTACGTCACAAACATAACCGAATCTTTTTCAACATTAATTGGTGTTTGACATTGCACCATAACATTGCTGTTAAGTGATAAAGTGTTGCATTGTCAATCCTTCTATGTAAGAACGTTTCTTTCAAGCGTTGAAACAGATTTGAGCCACGTTAAATCAAAATCTCAACAATCAAGGTGTTTACAAGTTGTCGGAAATGAACAAGGAAAACGAAAGTGCGCATGCTCTGGACCGGGAACTCTTTTCAGAGCTCATCGAATCCCCTATCCATCCACTTCTGAATAATATGGTTCCTCCTCATGATGGTGATTACTGTGATACGAAATTTCGTCTTAATTAAACGGAGAGGCACTTTGGAACTGGCCATTTAAGTTCTATTTTTAAAATGCACTTTCCTGCCCGTTAGAATAGTTTCGTTCCAGGGGTGTCTTTTATCACATGTAGCTGGGCGGGAGTGTTTAAACTTTCTTTTCTTTATGAACTCCTGGAACTCCAATGACCAAACTATGGCGCCCTCTACTTGTATAAAGAAGCACGCTCAGATCGTTAGAAATGCACGCCTGAACTATAAATCGCGAAGCAAAGGCTTCCATGGCATGTGGAACATGACTCTATTAGAGTGCAATCAGTATGACAGTAATGCGGACAAGTGTATTTTGCTCACGCGCAGCTATTAGATCTCATATAAGATTCAATGGAAAACCCTTGCAGTTTCTTTTCTCCTGACATTTGCGTGGCTTATGAAGCGGTAAACTCACAAAGAGAGGAGCGAATAACCCAAACAAAAGCGAACACGATAGCCTCGGAGGTTCATTGTTTCTGTTATCCGCCCATTTCAAATTAATGAGCAAGCCTCCATTCCCTACGGAGGACAGCCCTCACCTATGTCAACCAATGAAATTCGTACCGTTCATACTTATTTGTGTAATAATGTGCAATATGACAGACCAAAGATATTTCATCAACTGTAAGTAAATGTCGCGAGAACAATAGGCATTCTGCGCGAACAGAACAACGAAAGATAACCTTTGCAGTTCAAACAAAGAAAAGAACTTGTAACTAAACAATTGGTGTCATTGAAAAAACATAATCATTCACAAAACCATTGCCAAAATGGCGTTTGAATTGGTTTGAAATCAAAAAGCCACAAATGAGTAGACACGTCACAGCTACCTCAAATACAGACCAGGAAAATGGTCGATAATTTGAAAAAGTAGATGAGCAAGACATTGAAGGACAACGGTGTCCGACACTTGCAAACTGCAGTGCACGGACTGCAGACCAACCCTAAATCACAGTTATTGAAAGCTAACCGTTCTAAAATGGGTGCTAAAAACTTAAATACTGTTTATCACAAACAGACTCAAAATAAAATAAAAAAACCAAATATTTTATTTGATCATTCAAAATAAATAACACTTACAAGCGCCTACAATTGCAAAATGGCTTCTGATCAGTAGATTATGAAATCATTTTCCCTGGCTTTTCAAAGTTTTGTTTCCACTTGCTTTTGTTTTATTACGAATTCGAAGCAAGCGCAAAGGATATAGCAAATAACTAAGCAAATTAAAAATCAACAACAAAGCATGTATGTTTCAGTTCTTTTATTTCTTTGAAGATAATTCAATATTGTTGCCCCCTGCCCTCCTAATGAGGTTCATCAATGGACAATGTCCTTCTAAAAAGCTGTGAGTATATATCATTCACAGTAGGCCTAACCCCTCGAATTTACAACCACTGGGGTTTTATAAAATACTTATGAAATTTTTAAGTTACACTAAGTCCATCCATTCTCCTCCAGAACCAATTAACTTGCAAAGATACAGATACTTTCTAATAATTGTTGGATTTTCATTTATCGTTACCTCTTGCAATTCCAAACAAGGTTGAAAACATTTTAACCTACAGTAGGTTGATTTAAGATATAACTAGTTTAGATTTAAATTAACCTGATTTAAAAGTTTACCTGTAACATACCCATAACATTTAATGTCTACTTTGCATTCACCGACCTGTAGGAAACAGGGTTAGGAGCTGGGCCATAAACTAGGTTCAGTCTCCCGTTCTTATGCCGGCTGCATTGCTGGGACTGAAAGAGATCTGGCCGTGTTTGTAAGACGATTTCGGTGTAAAATGGCATGTGTGTAAAAGGTTGAAAACTATACAACTTGCTAAAAGTGGAAACCAAGATTTTGACATCAAAATTCAAAACTTCATACTTCAGTACAAGAGCAGAAGGTTGCTTCAAAAATGTTTCAAGGGTACCCAACCAGAAAATTAACCCAAAAGCCATTGAGGGACGTTTCTAGGCCCCTTTGTGATACCTAAAGAAATTTTTTTATCACCTAGAAGAATTTGATCTTTTCGAATATCTTAGCTGAAAATTAAAGTGTCCAAAAATCAGTTTAGGGAATGATATCTTTATTTCAGAAATTGCTACCTGAACGCTACCTAACCCTAACAACTTCCCGGCGAACCATTTGCTTATCCGAAACTGCTAGATGACCTTTTTTAAGTGCCAACGGAGAGACTACTTTTCCCTGGTTGTGAATCTTTTAGGTGATCACGGTTTTAGTAAAGAAATCCATAGTTCTTTGGCAACGTAAAACCGAAATTCTTAGTCATAGAAGAGTTTGACTCTCCCGAACACATATTTCCCCCAAGATTATCTTTTGGTGCCAGTGATGTTTAGGGTTAACTTTGTTTCAAAATTACAGGGAATGATAACATTTTTGACCTATAACAATCAAAGTTTAAGGACGGTGCCTACTAATTACTGGGTTGCCAAACCCAGTCGGAATCTCGGTTTCATTTCGTGGGTTTTTTTATTTTCCGTGTCGGGAAAAGTCTTGCCTGTCACTCCCCTGCTAAGTGGTGGCTTTGTGCATAGAGCCTTCTGAGCGTATTTTCGTAGGATCGAGAGGGTAGTGGGAAATGCGTAGATTTCTCTGGTGGACACAGTAGAACGATTAACTTAACCGGCAATGGCGTCGAAAGTCATGTAACGCGAATGGCGTTTTAGTGGATCTTTGAACAAAATATACCCTTATGAAGCTCAATAATGGCAAGTCAATTGGATATACAGGCGATGGAATCTTAAAAGCGACGAGTAATGGACTTCGACAACAATCTATCGCCCGTCGAGCCGAAATCAAAGTGAGCTTTATTTACCTGAAGTACATGTTAATTTGACACGATTGAGTTTCTTGCCTTCACGCACGCAATGAAATAGGAAGAGGTTTTCGCCTCTAAGAGCAAATATGTTGTTTGTTTCAATAAATTTTTCGCTGGAAAAGGATTCTGTGGTATTTTCTGCCTTTGTGAATTATAATATCATGTTGTGTATTGAATTTTCAAGCTTAAGGTTGAAATGTGATATGGGAGAAGTTTTTTAGTATTGCTCTGTAAGCAGGAAGGGTTCACAGGCCTGTTGGAAGCGTGCTTGAGTTTCAACAAAATGAGCCCCAAAATCAGTGAAGAATTGTGACGCAGTTGAATAATAAAGTAGCTGCTATTTCCAAAATGATGGAATTACCTGGTTAGAATAAATAACGTCGTACGCGTCTTGGAGAGTAAATTTTGACTTTGCATAAACAAGACTTGGGCGATTGTGATCTTTGTTTTGACTTCGCTCATTTCATTGTCAAACTTTATAACACTTGACAGAAAAAGAAACTTACAAAAACCCGGTATCTTGCCATCATTTGACACAGATACTTCACTGTTTGGCGAGTAAACATGCCGCAGTAACTTCATCACGGCGCCCGCTGAATTTCGGCGATGTCACTTTCGATTTTGCGATTTATTTGTGCAGCCAAAACGTACAATAACAAAATTGAACGTTGCAAAAATCCCCCAAAATGTTTGTCGCTGATCGTAACTTTTTATATTCTATATTCACGGTTCAAAATAAATGTTGTTTTCATGTCGTAAATATGTTATTCTCGAGCGATCGTCCTGGAAACTTCCTTCTGCTTTTGCTAAAAACTGTGTATCAATATTTATTTACTTTTGCATCAATATTTGTTTTTGCATAAAGCAAGCTAACAAAATCTGTACCTCGCTGAGTTCGCATTTGTTAGCGTTAATAGTATTTTCGGTCCGATGCTTCTGTTTTGCGAGGGGTCAAGACAAGACAAGACAACTTTATTTTACCAGGGTAGCCCAGTCAGCTGCAAGGCTGGTATCCTTAGGAGCCCTGGGTTCAATAAAAACTTACAATAAGATTACAAGGTTAGGTAAAATTTGCTAAAATTTACAAAAGGGAAGAAAAGAAAAACAAACAAAAAAAATCAGATAAAATGTCCTTTAAGAAGGCGTTTAAAAATTGCTAGAGAACTTGCCTCTTTGATTCTGCTTGGCAGTGAATTAAAAGCTAAACGTCCTGAATTTTTAAAAGTTCGCCCCCCAAGAACAAGATTTGTTTTATTTGGGTGAATATTTTGGGGGTATATTATTTTGGTCTCCCATCCAAACACTAACCCCGCCGAACCCCTAGGGATTAACTTCAAAGCTGTCAGATGCTCAGAGGGCACGCTTAACCTTATCGCGAAAACAAGTTTATCAACATGTCAGCCCAGAAGCCAATGTTTCTCACTTCCCATTGATTTTCTTCAATCTTTCTCGGTTCAGTACTTTGCTAGTAACCACATGTCTTCTCAGACTATTTACCCAAGACTTCTACCATGGCACTACAATGATAGACAATACCAAAACAATATCGTGCACTGTTAGAGCTACATATTACGCAAGGACAGATCTGTTTCGTCGTGCGAACGTGTGAGGACCTGTGAGCCAAAGGGCCTCGTCTGGTATGACTTCTTAATGACCCCCCAACTTGAAAAAAATTGTCTGGAACGGTGCACGTACCACAGGCAACCCAGTGTACCCTCACGGAGGGTCTAGTTCAAAGGTATTTTTGCCCCAGTTTATGATTATGCAGGAAATGTAGATCTTACCAAGTGCAGTTGAAATCCAAAAAGAAAATTGGGGGTAACCAAGCATTTTTCAAAGATAATTGATGAATAAATACAAAGCAATGTATGGCGTTCTTTTATCTCACAAAAATGCATGGTTACCCCATATTTTCTTTTTGGATACCAATGGTACTTACTTAGATCTACTTTCTACGGATAGTTTTCAACCGCGCAAAAATATCACTGTATTTGTAAGCATCACCAATGGGAAAACCCGAGTATCTTGAGATGCGCAGAACGTATGCGCAATAACAATAGTAGGCACCGTCCTTAACGCTAGTGCGCGTAGCTGGCGGTATTGTTGGCGAGAGCCGCGAAAGCCGCGCGGAGAATGGGAAGGGGCACTGTGAAGTACCAGCACCACTCCCCATTCTCCGCGCCGCTTATGCACCTCCCGCCAACAATACTCAAGATTTTGTCGTACAGGAGCTTGAGTTTGACTGGAAACTTATAGAAGGAACATCCCCCGTTGCTTTAAAACCGAAACCGTAGTCAGTGCTGTGAATCAAGTCTTAGAGTTCGTACTTCCGAATGCAAGTATATGCGTTACCTCTTTCTGTGTATGCTATGGGGTGCATCAGATGCTGCCTTATCATTTTTGAAGAACCAGCCCCTGGAGCCAGTAGAAAAAATGTAAACTTTCACCTTCTTGTAACCAAGGAAAGCTGCTATTTTGGTTAAGTAAACATATGCTTAAGAGCTTCTTGGATGTTTTTTTCCAATTCCTCTTTCTCAAACTCACAGACTTCAATTTTTACTCAGGTTAAGGGCTCAAACTTTAGTTTGCGAGGAGTGCAATGAGTGATTTTATTTGCAAGGGGAATGGATTTTGACGTTAGACCCCTCCAGCTACGGCTGATTCAGTCATGTGCTTTGTCATATCTGTATTTATCTAAATATGTATGCACTAGTAATTAACCCTAACAAAAGTCCTGAGGTCTCGATCTGCCATGGAATGCGGCCCATCAGTTTTCGGTGTCATCTGTTTTTACGACGGCTACTGCTGGACTTTTCCGGGAAAAAAACGTGCCAGTATTTTGTCCCTTGCTACACGATCCATGATATTGTATTAAGCGGCTTCGTGGTTGCAGACCAATCAGAAGCGTTGTGGTCAACAGGCCCAAATCCGATTGGCCATAATTTGGCGGGACTAGTGTTCTAAATTTTAGATCATACGAGATCATACAGGAAAAATGATGGGCAAAGCAAAGCAATCAATTGTTCAATAAACTCGACTTCAAATTGCCGTTCATTGCTCTCTACGTCTCACATCGATTAAAATACTCTCTTTTCCCTATCTAAAACGTTTGTAACTATCGCTACGATTTTTCTCCCTTCTCCAAAATCTGAATTTATCGAAGGCCGCTACTCTCCGAGCCAAAATGTCGAAAAAGCCATTCATGTAATTCTCAACTAGCTGGATTTGAACATATCGCATAAAAGGCTTTCAATGGCTACACTACCGATGGTCTGACGAAAAAACAGTTCTTCTATAGTTTTTGGGTTGACCATTCTCAAGGAAGGGAGCATCAGCAGCAATTTTCCGAAGCGAACTTGTTGACCGGGAAAATGCCTTCTGATGTAATCCCCTAACATTATTTGTGCTTGATCCTGATAACATTCCACTTGCTGAGGATCCCGCAACCCTCTCAGCTCTAAATGTTTGGAACAAAGAAAAGAAAATTAGATCAATATCATAAATATTCTTGCTCTTTGGCCATTTCAACTTAATCAAAGACATAAAACCACCAGCGGCTACAAACACCATGATAAAGCGCATTTTACTTTTGACTTGACGTTTCGTAAGCTACAACATACAATAACCGTCACTTCTGAAGATGTACGTTGTAGCATACAAAACGTCAAGTCGAAAGTAAAATGCGTTTTATCATTGTGTTTGTAGCCGCTGTTTGTTTTATGTTTTTTAGATCACTATCGTTCAACTTTTTGTGTCCAGAAACAATGAATAGGCCGTTTCACCACTCTCGCAGCTCTTCAGGTATAAAGCAAAGTATATAAGAGTTTTTTCGTTGCTTTTGTCATCTAAATCAGTTTTTGCTCTTTCCCGACAAGTGCATGCTTGTTTTGACTGGGACGCTGTGACTGTTATGGTGTGTCAAAATAAGAACAATGTTGTGGCACGATGGCCTCAAGATCTTTGTAGAATTTTGGTTTTGATTTTTACAGTTGTACCGGTGTAAATTGATTTGACTTTTTGGTCCTGAAAAATTACTAAACGTCATTTTATGATCTGTAGAAAAGCCACAAAGGCGTCTTTAGAATAAACTTCATCAGCTTTAAGCGACTAAAATTCCTTTTTAGTCCATATGTGTTTCTTCCTTGTACTTTCGATCTTCTCGCCGAATGTTAACGACTGTTACTTATTGCTAAATTGTGCAAAAAAGACGTTGCTCAAATGTAATCAGCCAAACTGAGATGTTTAATTTCCATTCACAGTGATTTGACTTTTATTCTTTCATAGCGGAGGTCTTCTTCGGCAAGAAAACTTGGATCTATTATTCAATACTAGTTGACCTCCGAGACATTACGGGTGGCTAAATGATCGAGAGTGATTTTTAGTGAATTATTTTTCACAGTAAAAACACCTGCTTCGAAAAAACCGCAGAGTAGAATAAACCGACGTGTTGTTTTCAGCATGAATAAAGGAGGACTTCTTACATATTCTTCATGCATGGCTGTGTAAGTTCCGATCGACAATGCTTTTGGTAACCTCACGGCTTAAACAAAGTATTTTGTTCTGGACGAAGAATAAGATATTCCCCTTTGTAGCGTGTTCACAATGTTCTAACTCCCATCTTTTTTGGATATGAAAATTCAAACCACAGATTGGATCTATTTACAATTTAGGATTAAGACCAAGCAATCTGTTGTGCTAGACTTCTCCGAGATGTTTTATTCATTTATAGTAAATTTTTCCTTTATAATTAGAGACAAGCTGTTGTTAGAAAGATCTAAATAAACTACTGGAAATTCCTTGAAGTAGCTTTTTAATCATCAAAATGGTACGGTTTTTTTTACAACTGACCAACACAAGCGCGCTAGATCGATCTTTGAAGGCCTATTTGATTTGATTTCAGTTTTAAACAAAATTAAAACACTCCGCTGTTCTAGCGATTTATCGCTTTGCGGGATCACCCATTAGTGGAGCTTTTTTGTAATCTCTACGTTCATGAAACCAATGTCAACTTGAACTTCTTTAAGGAAAGTGCGAACTCCGACAGTGATACAACAAAACTCTAAAGTCTTTGACAAATAAAACAAACGCCATATTTCTAGATCTGTGTGCTTTGTTTGAAATTTCACATTTCTCGTAAGAAATCTGAAAGGTTTTTATCAACTTGCAGGCAAATAAGTTGATAAACACAGCCTCATTCGCCAAAGTTCTACCATAAAATGGAATTACACAGCGTATAGATAACAACTTGGACGGGTTTCTGTAAGGTCATTAAATATGACATGGTATAAATATCATTTTTAATTAAAGCGGTTAATATGTGAAACTTAGAATCGTTGTAATTAGGCACATTTCAATAACAGATGCACATAGTCCTATTAAGGCATTCAATCACGCAGAAATGGATTTTTAATTATGAATGAGGAGCTGAGAGGACTCAAAGTGAGATGTAAATTATTGAGAATTAAGCTGCTTTGATTTCGGTATGATATGGTTATTGATATGACCAACTAATAAAGCGCGGCCAAAACACCCTTCAGCTTATGAGCTACGCTAATAATTGAGGTGTTTTAATCGAGGTAGTTACATGTGAGTCCCTTCAGCTCAATGTGAATTACTTTCTTCTTGAATAAATTTTACTTTCAAAATACAAGACTTCTAATTTCAGTTATTAGTGCGTTTTAAGAACAAAAAGTCAGTTTGAAGATTTTCGGCGAGACGCCTGTCCCTAAATGAGGGCAGACTCATTCAACAGTCAATATTTCCCGAATGGCAAATTTCATTTTCTGTAGCTATGATATGTTTCCGCCTTATTTTAAAACGTGTTTAAGTAGAAAAGAAAAACACCCTTCGTAAACTAAAAAGCGACGATTTAATAGTCAGTAGTCAGTAAGGGGTGGCGTTAAAGAGCGAAAACGCGAAGAGCTTGGCTTTTCGGGTTCGAGAGCTGATCCCAAAACATGTTTTACACTTGTGCAAGTTGACTGCAAAGTTGAATTCATTTTCGCGAATTTATTGATCTGGGAACTAATTAACTTGCACTTTACTTTAAGTTAAAACTCACTAAAAACCGGTTTTTTTCAAAGAGATAACTCATTTACCTTATTTTTGAGGGAAGAAATAGCGCCGAACAGCTTTAGCTATAAAAGGTAATTTTGACTGAAATAGATTCTACTGAAATTTAATAAATCTCCCAACTTAGGGGTAGGCAAATATCAATCTCTTGCTCGCTTTTATTGAATATTTTTAGAAGAAGTTAAGCTTTTCATTTTTTTCGATTTTAAAACTAACACCAAACTCTGATTGATTTACCCGATCTGAAGGCAAAGAAAATTGTTCCTCATATTTCTTACTAACCTGACTTAAAAAGAACCACCGCTTTCAAACACGCGAACTCTGCTTCGCCAACTTGAAGGCTTCGAAAGCGCGCACTTATTTCCTGTAGCATACGAATGTCTGCCATGGTCGCAACAATCTTCTCTGCCGGGGTGTTATCGACGTGCATACCGGCTGCAGCTAGAAGCGGTGCAACTTCCAAGGGCATATTCCATTGTACGGCACCCATAATAAACAATTCTCTCCACCCTTCTTCGAGCAGAATCACTTGATCTCGAAATGGTAGATTTACGAAGGAAGGAATGTTCCTCGCCCATTTCACCGAGATGAATAACAGACGAGCGGCAGATTCGCAAATTGCATCGGGCGTAGAACAGTACAAGGATGTAGCGATTTCTTGTTGCGAGGGGAAAGGGATTCCTGGCGTTTGATGCCCAAAGCGATGCATTGCGTCTCGACAAGGCTCTGCCACGATCAGACTGGTCAGAAAATCGCTGTTCATTATTTTACTCGCATATTCGTCTCCCAGTGGTGGTTTAAGAAGCCTGGTCGAATTTGGTTGTCTTTCTTGTTGAACGGCTGAAAGAGTGAAAAAGGATAAACATATACTGATTTCAGTAAGAGTTCTTGGTAAGTTAGCGAAACATAGTCCGCTTCAGTTCTTCGAAGATTTGTCTCTTTGAACCAAAACCAGGCAAAATCTTTTGAAGTAAAAAGCTCAAAAACTTCACTAAGGTTTAAATTAAGGGAGAAACGAAATTGGGTCTGTTCGCAAGCTCAAAACCTCGCAAGGTCAATAGCTTAATATTCCCAAATTCGCACATCCTGTATTTTTTCATTCCTTATTGTATTTTAAACGTTCGCGCGAAGTGACCTTTGTAGTGCAGTTTATAATTTTGGGAAGAGGAATTATCACACGATATTCACACTGACAAGGTATCAAGAAGAGTTTTGCTGTTAAATTTATCAATTCTATTATCAACATTTATTCTATGCGGGAATAAAAATTGGCCAATTTTGAGCAAAGTTCGAACGTGTTTATTCTCTGACGGTGGAGGACGAAGGAGTGAAGCCACGACTTAATTCTAAATTAACGGCAAAATTTACCGTCTATAAAAAAATGTGTGACTAAACCAACTGAAAGTGAGAAGTCAGTATTCTCCAAGACGTTATTTAGGTTAAATACTAATACTTATATCATGAGGGAGATGAAAGTAAAAGTCCTTAATTAGAATTTAGGCTGTTTTTTGAAGATCTTTATTGTCAGAATATTTTCAGGGACAACAATATTTAAAGATGCAATTTTAAAAAGCTAAGTGTTTTTACTTTTTGAAAATGCCTATCATGTTAATATTCGTTACTTTTTGCAGCCGAGGGCAATTGAGAAATACGGAATTGGCAATTTGTAACTATTCAGAACATTTTGAGGACAATAACAACACACTGACAGTTCTTTTGCCCCAACTACCATGAGCAAAGCATTGTCTAGAGATGACGGGGCAATGTTTTATTTATATATGCGAGTCAAGAGTGTTTGAATTCGGCCGCTACTGATAAGAAACCTCCAAGGTTTGCCACGGCTAATTTAAAATTTTTTCAAACAACATAGTACTCTACGAGTGCGTTTTCGCACGTTCATATATCCTTACGCACTGCTAAACAAATTGGATAGTCTGTGTCTGATGGCATCGGTTTAAAATGTCCCGGCAAGGCGGCTTAGAGACAAAGCTATTAAAATTTATTGACGTGAAAAGAAACTTAGAAATATAATTATCAACCTTCACAGCTGTTGTTCAATTCTTTCCAGTTTCCGCATAAGAATGTACTAACTGAAAATAACTAAAACAGAACTTTAGGAAAAAATAATTCTCCTTATTTCTTTTGTCGACTGTGCAATTTTTACTCACTGGGTGCACTTTCGCAGTAAACTTCACCTTTCGCATGCTTCGCCGCAAAAATTTTATCTTTGAATTTAAAAAAGTGATTTACGTAAAGGGATTTCATTGTGAAATAGAATTTTTCATTCCTTAAAACGTCCATTGAAGAATTCAATGGAGCGTTCCTTTTTCTTTACATTGAAAGCCGTGGAAACAAAACTGGACATAACGGGTGAATGTTGACACCTAGTCGAACTCATAAATACAATTCGTAAGTCGTTCCTGACACCTTGGGTTAAAAAATGGAATTACCACGAATGGTTGCTATGCAATGCCGGCAGACCCAGTCAAAGGTGTGTAACGATAAAGTTGAAATTGGTTTCCAGAGGAACCAAGAAAAAATAGAATGGCACTAAATTCTTCAGCGTACTACAAACAGCTTAGTAACGTGTAAGGTACACAATTTGAGCTAAAGGCGTTTTGGGGATTTGAGCCTTAATTGCGGGTTCCTCATTTTCGTCCATTGGTCTTATTCGAATTGAACAAAAATTCATGCATTCGTCGCAGCGCAGTGAATTTTACGGACTTTTGTTCAGGGTATTGCTTTTTTAATTGAATGGCTTGCCTGTGATAGCTTCTCAAGAACTTCCTAACTTCCACAGTTGAGATTCTTTAAGTGTAAGGAGTGATATTAAACTTGACGCGGGTCATTAGTAATACTGATTGGAACTGATCTCACCACGACAAACTCAATTTATTTGCATTACTTTGAGTGATCGAGAAACTCCACTAGCTCTCCTATGGCTATAGCTAGAGCCTCTATTTGCCGTAAATAAAGATCCGCAAAATGTTTCGGCTGATCTAATTTTTTTTTATAGCATTGATGATTTCTTACAAATTAACTGTGGCTTTTAAAATACTTTCAGCGTATGGGCCTCCTGCCTGCATTAAATCCTGGTTTTAAGATAAAAAAATTGAAACATTATAGGTCACGGCAAAATCATCTTATACTGAATATTCCTAACATTTTTAATGAGCGGAATTTTGAAGTAACTAAAGGCACTTCGCTCTTAGAAAGATTTGCGTCAATTTTAGACCATAGTTCAACCCATCTGAATTCCATTAAGCCACAAGCTGTTTATAACAGAGTTAAATTGTAATGTCTGTTTCTAAACAATGGAAAATATGGGTCAGAAAAAATGAAAACCATTGTTTAAAACAACTGTATGGGTAACAAAAGATGTCTTAAGCGCACGTTCTAACTAGCACTTTTAATAAACAAATTCTTTGCAAAGCAACTGTTTTCATTTAGAGAAACTGATTCAAAAAAAAAAATCTACATGCTCAAAGGATGCCATTTTAAAGGAGTGTATCGATGTCTGCAATAACAATTTGGTGTGCTTTAAGCTCTTCGCACAAAAATAGCGCTTAAGGAAGGCGTTCTCGGGTGTTTAGGATAGCCACGCGTTTTTGTTTATTTTATCATTGAGATCATACTGCCGGACCCAGTTACACAATGGGAAATCAGCAGTAATATTAATATATCCAAAACAAGCGGCGTGGAACTACCAAATTGTTCATATTTCAACTTAACCGTAATCACATTAACACCGGCCCTCTAGCTTGGCAAAAGTAATTTTCTTTTTATTTACATAAAAGAGGGCACCTATCGCAAAGGCCAAGAAAACTGTAGCTTGCCGTCGGTGCACAGGACGAGTAAGTGACAATAGGGACAATTGTTTCATCGCTGGAAACGTAGTTTATTGTTTGGAAAAGAATCAAGGTGAGTTACTTTTCAAAAGAAAAACACGGTATGGCTGTTTTAATGAATGAACTTTTCCGCGCAATTGATCATAGAATCACCTGCGGAACGCCGTATTTTACCTTATCGCAATGAAACCAGACTATTTTCTCCAAGTTTTAAAAGCCATAAACAATATTTTCTCGGCTTTTTGTCGCTAAAATGTAGCGGAAACTTCGTTTCTTTATCAAAATGTAACCCTTGCTCAAAGCTTTAGCCAAATGTTTTTTTTCTTGTAAAGAATCCGTTGAAAGTATCATTTTCACCTGTGCTCATTAGACGGACATATGCTGTTCTCGGGCAAGGCCTCTGATTATCACTTTGAACAATTTACAGTTTTTCTAATCTTCCCGCGATATCGTGCTAGCTTTTTATTAAGATGCATTTATTTACTCATTTTGTTGGGAAACTTTAATCTCTGAGCGCACTTCGTGGGCTCGGCCCGAAAATAAATAGACGTCTAATTGCGAAAGTCCTTCGACCGCAGCTTGGGAAAATACACAGTGATTTGTTGTTGGTGAAGAATGGGGAAAAAGTTTGACATTTCCTTTTCATTATAAAAATTAATTGAAACTAATTGCAGTCTTCGAAATTCAATGTATTTAGGGAACAATGTACCTCCACTGGAGTATCAAAATACCATTTTACAAAGATGTACCATGTTGTTAAATTAAAGGAAATTCCAAAATACTAAACATTTAAAGATAGCAACTCCCTTTTCACCTTCAAAGTATTTCATCCCTTCAACTTAGCCTGGCATCTCAAATGCATCCTTCGAAATCGACTTTCAGAACTTTTCGACAAATTTCTGCAATTTTAACATTTTGGATCTCTCCAGTAAACATTCTGTCACCAAATTAAAATTTAATTTTCCGTAAAGGAGATAGAAAGCGATACCTTTTTCATACCACTGAGGGCAAAACAGATCGCTATGTTCTAAACTATTCGTCCGTACCACTGTGATCCTTCGGACAAAAACCAACCAATGTGTTGTTTCAACGATTATTCAAGAATGTTTCGGTTAAGCCCCTCTGTTAAGATATGTGACAAGAAAGAAAACAAAATTTATAGACTGGGTATATGTTTTAACTGTTTTACCAACGAGTGCAGAGAAAAATGGGCGTAATGCGCACATTACGAACTGTTGATGAATACGAAAAAGTAACTTTACGACTAACTTCTTCACTTACCGAAACGGTTCATTTTAACATCGAGACATTTTTGGAAGCGGCAAGCCTGGCATTGATTCCTTCGCTTTTTATCCACGACACAGTTTCCATTTCCTTTGCAAGAATACACCATATCTCTTCGCACGCTTCGCATAAAAAACCCACTGCAACCATCACAGGTATATACTCCATAATGTCGACCGGACGAAATATCGCCGCATACTTTACAAAGAACCTCTGGCTTGCGTTCAACAGATTCAAGTTTCTTTGGCGAAGAAGCTTCTCGATCCATTTCGTGGTCATCTAAAGAATTCATCAGTCAAAATAATGATGAAGGTCCTAAAATCTTTCCTAACTAAATTTATTGGGACGTGGGATGCTGAAGTGTTAAATTCTTATGGAATCGGTGCCGATAATTGTTATCGATGCATGAAGCGATTCAGGGATTATTAAATGTTTCCCGTTCTATGGCCTTACAGAATCATAACTCTATTAGAATATAAGAGATTTTAAAAGCAATCTATCCTCAAGAACAATTTAACTGATTCTAAAATCGGTGGAATAACTTTGTCTAGGTAGAAGAAGGGAAAAAAAATGGAGACATTCTACGTTTTTGAATTTTGAACACATTGCTACTTCTTGGTATCATCCTCCCGCTAATGGGATTTTAATTAAAAGTAAAACCTTCTTAAGAACTCTAAACTTTTAGACTCACTCCATGGAAAAACTTCCGTAGATTGTCATTTAGAATCCCTAGGAATAAGAGAAACTTGAACTTCCGGTAATTTTGCTCACCTAAGACGGACTGCTCATCCAAGTCCATGGTCGAATTGTGTAAAAACGTCTTATGAAAATTTGTGAATTGTCCTCCCCTTCACCGTTCTGGCGTTTTATAGTCTTCCCTCGCTGTGAAGAGGCTTTTGGACTTGTGCATATTACGAGCACTCCTTGTAGTTGTGGACAGACCAGCTGCCATGCATGTCACGTGACCCAACTGCGTCCTGATTGGCTAACATTGCTAATTAAACCTGGATGCCTCAGATGAAAAGACTTTGCAGATCTTTAATATCTTTGTAATTTAATCGGCTCATCAATGACTTTTGTTTGGGCGGTAAAGTGTTTTTGCAGCTTTTTTTGCACTTTCATTCGCCATCCAAACAATTAGAAATCCATTGCTTTGAAATGTTGATTCTTTGCATATGGAATTTGAAGATAGGTTTCACGACACGTGCTTCACAAAGAAGCTCAAAGAATCGTAGTGTCACTCAGAAACATAGCTCGTCCGTGAAGACCGCGTACCGTGAAGAGGTCGGTTCCATGTGGGTCGATACCTATATATCACTAGAGCCGTTTTTTTCAACGCTCTTGGCAAGATACTATTGTATTTCTTTAATTACAGTATCACCGCATTCAAAACTCCTTGTTTTCTTACAAACGGCTCATCTCACACCATGAAATTTAATTATCGGTCAGCATTATGTGCTTAGTGCGTTTAGTGTGAATAAGATAATTTGCGGCACGCGTACGCAATTGTGATTGAAGACATGCGAATGTCTTCTAAGATTGCATTGTGATGGCTTACACAGCATTGAAATGGTTTCTTCGAACTACGTTTCAACCCCTCCTCTTATAGATGAGAACTTTGAACAAATCAAGACCTGGTGTCTCGGGTGTATTGTCTAAGGCACCTGCCATCGCGAACCGCGTCAAGTTGAGATTAAATAATAATTGCCAAGTGATTTTTTTTTTCACACTGTTGTCACAAAAATAGTTTTAATTGTGATCTGATTCGAAAACCCAGCTTCCGACTGTCAACACGAACTATGATGTTAATAAAGAATGCATAGACTTTGGCTCGGTGATTACCCTTGGATAAAGTACAAATGTTTATAACTCTCAATTGCTTTGCAGATTGTAGCCCATTTCAAGCGAGAAAGGAAAGTTCTGTGACCAGTGGTTACTGGAAAAATTAACGCTTTTAGCCACATAAGAGCCACACTTTTCGCTTAATGTGTGTATCATTTGCGTAATTTTTTTTAGGATCTCGAACAAAGTAACTTGTCATTTTTTTTGGCTTCCCCGAACAGGTTCGTCTATCCAGTTTCAAGTGATACTGGTAATTCAAACTTTAGTATACAAATGCATGAAGACAGTAAAAAGCAACTTCGACTGTTTTACCCTGGAGAGGGATTGATTAACTGAAAAAACAAGAAAATTCTAATTTTTAGATCAAATTTCTTTGGAAACAAAGTTCAGAATTTCATTTTGATATGTAAAAATGAAAGATGCTGCCCTGAATCCCTGAACTCACCGACGTATCTTCATTTGTATCAACTCTTTAAAACAAAGTAAAAATGTCTCAACCAAGAGAATCAAATTGCGACTTAAGCCAATTACCACAAGTTTGAAGAAAGCGAACATAAAAAAGGTTGAATAAGATTTGACATATCTAGATCAATAAAAGATTATTACCTCCTCAAAGGATACATTTGGAGATCATTTTCCCCCGAAGCAGATGGCAGGAATAAATTGTCATTTGTTCTTAAAAAAGCAAATTTAAATTTCCTGACAATCTCGTTGTTTGTTTTCCTACTCTTCGTCGGCTTCAGCTTAAATTATATGTTTCCTGTGCAGTGACGTCTTTGTTTTCTGCGAAAAAGAGCACGTTTTTAATGTGATCTTAATAAACGAAACTATACAAACTGTCATTCAGAACAAAAAAGGTGATTTAAATCAATCAAGGAACTTTTTTTCAGAAACCCAAGGTCTGTTGGCGACAATTTCACATAAGTCCGGTGAGAAAGAGTAGTTTTATTCTTTGTTTTTTCTTCCCAAAATACAAGAACTATATTCAACAAAAATGTTGTGAAGTTTTCATTTACCTGTGTTTTTGTGAAAAGAAGAAATTAAAAGAAAGAAAACTGGAAACCAAGTTCATATAAACAAGAACAACAAAGCGGTGATCTATACCTTAATCTGCTTTAGCAACGTCTAAACACGAAAATGATAACTTTATAGCAGTCGTTAATGTATGTGTCCCTGTATTGAAATTTAAATCTTTAAATCTGATCAAGGTACAAAAGATAAAACCCCAAAATTACTTGTAAAACTATCAATTATATAAGGCGTTAACTGTTATAACATATCTTGAGACAATGAAAAGCTACCGGATTTATACTGGTAACAAGATATTTATACAAAATTTCCGCTCATCACTCATCTGGCAAATGATTTATTGTGTAATTAAGATTTGGAAAGATAAAAAAGCAATTTAAGCAAACAAAACGACAACAATAATTGCCTTTTTAGATGTCCAACCTTTAAACCAAACCCGAGAAAAGCGCAATTTAATTAGGCTAAAATTGCTACCCTAATAACATATTTTTTCTTTGCTTTAAAACTTGAGTAATTCCGTCGCGTTTTATTTCAGTCAAGGCCTCTAGCCAGTAAGCCAGCCATTTTGCGCAAAACCTCGTTTGTTTTCAAACATTAAGTTCGAAAAGTTATTAACTGAGCGAAACACTACGGGCGTTTTTTGAGGAAATCACCTGCCATCTAGTTTCTTGTCACAACTGTTCCATGGGTAAAAAAACACCTCACTTTTAACCTTTTTCATCAGGCTCAATTAACTATAATATGTTGATTCTTGAGTTTGATTTTGTACAGAAGGAATGAGGGACCTTTTTATTTTAAACACATTTTTAGACAATTAGTTTTTCGCGTCGTTTTGTTTTTCCGAAGACCCAGTACAATTCACGCAAAACAGACAAATACATTTGTAACTAACTGAAAATGCGTTTTCGTCGTTTTCCACGTTTGTAGCTCTTGATTTATAACTGATTTGAAGGTTGTTACTAAACTCATTTGTCATAATTATTTCGAATTCAGTACTCCTAAAGTTTCAATCCATTCAGTTGCGATACATTTTGGTACAGAATACGATGTTATCTTCTAAAGTTCATTCTACACGAGTAAAAATTTGTCCCATAAATAATTAGTGGCTGGGCTGCCAAGAACTGAATAAACAGTTATCCTTATTTCATTCACTGTTTTCCTTTGTAAATCCCTTTGTTTAACTGATCTTTCTATGGATGCGGAAAGAAAGAACAAAAGAGTAGCCCCAGACAGTTTCAAACGAGACCTTTGCCTCATGAAGACGCGCCGAGTGTGCAGGATTAGCTAATCCGTAGCAGTATCAGGAAATTAAAAGTGTGTAAGGCCCAGTTCAGACGTCGTGCTTCTGCCGTGCCGAACTTAATTGCAATTTGGTTCGACCGTAGCACGGTAGGGAAACAACTCTGATTCAGACGCCGTGCCAAAGTCGAACCAAATTCAGGCTTTACTGATGCCTCGTAACAATTCTTCTCCTAACTCCCCGTGGGAACTCAATCTCGGCAAATACATTAATATAATTTATGAATTTTGTTTGGCGCGACACAAGCACGACGTTTGAATCAATGCCGTGCCAAAGTCGTGAAGCACGTCAGAGCTTGTCGAACTTAATTGCTTGCCGAACTTAATTCAAAAGTTTGATTCAGACGCCGTGCTTCTGCCGTGCTTTTGTCGAACTTAATTCCTGAATTTAGTTCGACACGGCAGAAGCACGACGTCTGAACTTGGCCTAAGTTTACGTTTTGCAAACTTCCTCAAGGGAAGTCGAATAAGAAGAGAGTCTAATACAAGTGAACTATTATATCCAGATTATACCAGATAAAACGCATTAAACAACGACAAAGGCAGGAAACTAGAGAGCTTCACAAGTGTTGTTGCTTTGTTGCTTTTTTTAAACTTTTCTTTCAAACTTTGTTGAAAAGTGTGCATAAAGCACTAGAGTACTGAGGGGGTAAAGGGGGCGTGGGGGGGGGGGGGGAAGAGGGGCGACGTCGCAGGGAAATTTTTTTTTTCGTGTAGCTTGTGAAACTCGTGAGTTTATATGTTGTTTTACTGTTTAACCAAAGATTCACAACGATGAATTTGTCACTCATGCTACTGACATACTGCGCAGAAAATTTGTCGGTCTTCCAAACGGGAACCAACATGACAACCCCCCACCCCCTAACGGTTGGATAATCGACCACAGGAGGGAGGGGGTGGGGGCGAGGATGATTCTTTTTGTGCGGACTGTCTTCAGCATATTTAGTTAAGTTGTTCTTTGGGGACCTACTCTGTATAGATGGTTTGCAACCAATCTGTAGAGACACATAACACTGATGTGGACGTCTACCAAAATGGCGGGACTAACGTAACGTGAAAACTACCCACACGCAATGGGTTTATTCCCTGCCTCATCAATTTGCCTTGCTTTCTTTCATACATACATAAATATACTTTATTTAACCTCGAATTTAGAGTAGCTAAAGATAAGCTAGTATCTTCGAGTTACAAGTATGATTCTAAATACTACTAAAATGTAAAATCATAACAATCTAAAATTTAACTATGAAAAAAGAGTCATACTGTAGAATCTTGCGCTTGTTGAAATCAGGAAAGTCAGACGCTCTAAAATAATCCGGAAGAGAGTTCCATAGTTTTGAAGCCATGTATGAAAAGGAGTGAAGACCATAAGTAGTGCTTTTTGTAGATGGTAGAGACAAAACATAATTACCGCGTAGACTATTGGATACAGATCGGAGACTAAACATATTCCTTAGATAACCTGGATAGCAGGTAAAAAACAAGCCCTTATACAATATAATTAAGAAAGTCTGAAGGCGTTTCTTATACAGAAATTTGGAGTTAACTTCGCTAAGTAGAGAGTCATATGGAGAATTAAAAGCGAATGGCGTGATTTCTTTTCAATATGAACAGGCCTAGGAAGACGTTTCTAAAATTATATACGTGGATATGTTTGTCTTTATGCAAAAAAAAAAATTGCGGAAACCGGTGATTTCCTCTCTGTTCCGTTACGTCTGTGTAAACTGAATAACGGCGTGGGAAAGCCGAAAAAAAAAAGCTAAGTAACTGGGTAAAAATCACGAAACGAAAACCTTATTAAATTTAAACTCAACAAAATTATGATATATTCATTTCCGAATGTGAAAACTGATTTTATTGTTTGCACAACTGAATAGACAAGGTCACTCTTGAAACGAGTTTACCACTTGAAAAATAATCTGGGGGTTTGGAGCTTTTTTTGGAGAAAGTTTACTGGAAAATAACTGTGACGGCGCTAAATGAAAGAAATTCAGTCTGAGTTTTAGCTGAGCCATGCTAGCTGTTTATTGATTAACGGTCATATATATTGGTTAATATTTGGTTGGCAACGGCTTTGGAAAGGTTGCTTAATTCAATGCAAATCATCGTGTGGACATGCTACAAGTGATGACTGTGCTTTTAACACAACAGGTAAATTACTGATAGAATGGAATCCTAGACAAAGGTGTAATTGTTACAGCTTACGTTGGCGGTTTTTTACAGACCGACTCCATTGTCTGGTTTTTGAAAGGTCTTTAAACAGCATAGCACACAATTCCAATTTTTTCCATTGTGCGCCGCTATTCAAGTCAATGGCAAAATTGTTTTATTGTTAAAAAATGACCATGTCAAGTATTTTGGACGTGCTAATCCATTTTAAGATTGCCGACCTTGTAAAAAAAACCGCCACAGTGCATTCAGCTGATTTAAAACTAACACTGTGTCTGATTCTTTCGGACACAAAATACAACTCTTGCCAACGGCTCAAGAGAAAAAGAATTTGATCGAACACATGTTAACAAAAAAAAAATACTTCTTTCATCAGACTCGTCATAACTGAGATCTATACTTAGGTTCCGCGCAGAGCTTTAAACAAAACATTCTAACATTGCTCTAAGCGCATTACAGATCGGACTATAAAGCTGAACAACTTACAACTGATCATTTAAGTGCTGGATTATGAGACTTCTAGTGCGTCCACTCTAGACACACTTCCGCTTATTTAACAATTATTCCATGGGCGCGTGTTGGATATGAGATGATAGATAGCCAAGGAGGCGCGTAGCGCCGAGTTGGCTATAATCATCTCATATCCAACAAGTGCGAGTGGAATAATTGTTTTATTAAAAACGCCCCCAAAATATAGAAAACTAGACTACAATAAAAATAAAAAGGCCCAAAAACTCACGCATATGCTTGCCGTGTTTGTAGATCATGGTATAATGACTCATAACCCATGATGGCTTGGCCATTCAAAACTCTCGAATTGCATTATCCAATGATCCAGTTTTAATAACAGCAGTTATATAAGGCCATTTTGCGCAAAATCTGTCATTTTAAATTAATCTGGGATTTTAACGTCATAGCTCAGTTGGTTAGAGCGTCGTCAGTCGCGGGTTTAAACCCAGTTGAAGTTCTGAAATTTTCAGGCTTCTCCTCCCAGTTGCTAAAATTACGTTTAAAACTGCGAGGATCATAGCTTCACTTGATTTCATATCCGCAGTTCAATATATAATCCGTTTCATATATCATTTCATCGTAGATTCATTCGTCACGGGAACATTAGAACCCACAAATGACCAGCTCCCAACATGGTTGGAGTGTCGTAACGGTATCGCGAGGTCATAGGTTGAAACCTCGTTGAAATCCTGATTTTTTTAGGCTTCTTCACGCAATTGCTAAAATTGCGCCCATAACTGCGAGGATCATAGCTTCACTTGATTCCTCTTAAGAGTGTTAAGTAGGCATATTTTTCTCTCCTTGTGTTAGAGTTTTGTTTTTTGTTACTGATTACAGGCGTCGTAAAGAATGCTATTCAACATTCTCCTCAACTTGTATTCAACACTCCGTTCAACCAAATGTTGGATGCGTTTGAACAGGTCGTTTTAACATTGTTGAAAGGGTAAAAAATGTTGACTCCTTAAACTGATTTACAATGTTAAACGACCTGTTCAAACGCATCCAACATTTGGTTGAACGGAGTGTTGAATGCAAGTTGAGGAGAATGTTGAATAAAATTCTTTACGACGCATGTCACCAGTAACAAAATTAAACTTTCATTCAACATAGATTCATCATTTCTTTGTTATAGTAAATGTTGGATGGAGTTAAAACCGTTGAAACAGCTCATTCAACGGGCCGTAAATCTGGATGGGAGAGTCCGTTTTTTTGTTGCTAGTTCCTCGCAACCGGTAGAAGCCAAAAGGCGGGGCCGGGGCCGGGGCCGGGGCCTTGGTCGGGGTCGGGGTTTCTTTTTTTTTCCAAATTTTTTTCTTTTCAATTTTTGTCGTTATTATCCTGTACTGTTATTTTCTAACGTTCGGCATCTTTCCTTTATCTATGGCGGAAATTAGTCAAACAAATAAGGAACATATGGAAGCTACGAAAGGGACACGTTTGCTTTTCGAGATAAACAGAATTTCCGACTGAAATTACGCTAAACCAAGTGATTCGCACTTCGCGGGTTAAGTTATGTCGCTTACTTGTTTTAAAGGAGAACGGAAGGCGAGAAAAATTTTTTTAAAAAAGTCGTTTTTACGAAAGCACATGATACGTTGTAATCAAATCGCTATGTTTTAGGATGTGAACTTACCATTTAACCTCATTGTAACAGCAAAAAGCTCCGTACCAGAACAATTTGAACGTCCACCATTTTGGAAGCCATATTGAAGGCTTGGGCGCATAGCGTGACGTCACTGCGCACATAGAACATCAGCTCCCAAAATGGTCGAAGGTGCCGTAGTTCGCTGTTCAAACAGAACGGTCAGAGATTCCAAAAGAGGGAGAGTTTCCATCAACTGCCCCTAAAAAAGAAACCGCTCCTTAAGGAGTGGCTAGTGGGTATTAAAGGGCAAATTTGCCCAAACTTAGCCAGTGCCACATTTGTTCGGAGCACTTCAAAAGTTGCTGTAACCTCAATCTATTTCCCGGCAGAAAACGTAAACGCGACTTAAACGAAGTAAATATTACGATGGGACTTGATAGCGTGGAGCTCAGCGAGTCCTCGGTGTCTCTGGCAGTTGGCTTATATTCCATAAACTCCAATTTCAGCAATTTCGGAAATTCTCTTAATTTCGAAAAACAAACTCCGGTTTTCGGAAAGACAAAAAAGTCCGATTTTAAGAACAACTAAAATGCCCCGATCTTTCATAGCTTCCGTAGGTTTCTCAATTTTTTGGACAAATTTCCACCATAAATGACAGTCATTCGAAAATAACAGTACAGGAGAATGACGACAAAAAATGAAACAAAAATTTTTGGGAAAAAAAGACACCCCGACCCCGATCCCGGCCCCGGCCCCGCGTTTTGGCTACTACCCTCGCATCAAAGTGTTGGCTCAATTGTTGGCGCGATGTTGAAACCATTTTAACAGTCTCCGCAAAGCTTTTGTTTTTTTCTTCCAACATCTGCCCAACATCCATGTCAAGCAAAAGTTGAAACCTTTTAAATGAGTCTTACCAAGACAGTATAAATACTCTCTTGGTCTTACGTAGACCTGTTGCGGTTAAAACAAATCTAGCTGTTTATCCGCTCGGGGATAAATCTTCGGTTTTCCATCCTAAAACTGAAATTGCAAACCAGCCAACTCTGGAGAAAAAAACTTTAATATCCTGCCCAAGAGTCAGGCTTACAAGTTAAGAGCTATAACATCTTTAAGTTATCTGTTATTTCGCCTCTTTTCTAGATTCTTGGTTTCTTGCCTCTGAAAAGCAAAACCAGAGAGTACAATAAGAGAATAATAGGCGGCATAGAGTCGAATAGACAGTCAATCAATCATTGTCATGGATCAAAATCAAACGGAGAATTGGAGTGGGTTGCCCAACTTTATCCTTGCAATTTTATCCTGCAAAATTTCAAGTTTTTGTCTCGCCTCCTTGCAATGACTGAAGCTAATAATTGTGAAGACATTTCTTGCTAAATTCAGTCTCTGAGGGAAATATTTTTGCATGAAAGACCATGATTAGGTGTAGACCTGTGTTACCAAATGTTCCTGGTCATCATTAGTAATGGTAATAGCACTGAGTGGAGTCCAATTCGGTCTGTTATCATACGAGTGATAACAGACCGAATTGGAATTGTTTATCACGAGTATACACGAAGTTATAATTTCCGAGAAGAAGAAGAGCCAACTGATGGAAAAAACGGAAAATTTGCATTAAAAGACTGACAAAAGAGGCGTAAATTGTTTAACGTCGCTCTGAAAGAAAGAAAGAAAGAAAGAAAGAAAGAAGGAAAGAAAGAAAGAAAGCCCGAATTTGGGGGGCACATTGTTTCTATGGTGATTGAAACCAAGGTTGTGATTGGTTGATTTATAAACTATAACTTTGAATGTGATTGGCTTATTGACTGTCCGATAACAAACTATCCGATAAAAACTTGGCAAGTGAATCAGTGGAAAATAGCAGTTTTTAAACCAATCACAATCCAGGATATTATGATTTTTATGATTAGGGACGGAAATCGTTCGCGCCATTATAACTACTCCGAGATTATTAATTATTTCCCAATTGCAACTCGTGAGTTCCAAAGGTGAAACAAGAATTCAGGAATAAAATTCATGTATTTCTAAGTGAAAGTCGCATCGCAGTTAATGACGTGCTAAGAAGCATGAAAAAACTCTGGTTTGAAACGGGACTAGTATCCAGGACCGTGCACCTTGCGCCCGCCGCACTTGCTCTATCATCTGAGAGCCTGGGCCTGTTTCTCAAAAGTCCCGGAAGCTTTTTGGGCCCGAATAGCAATTCGGGAGACTAAGATCTGTTCATTTTGAAGCATTTATCTTTGAAACAATTTTAAAACCGGAGAAAACAAAGCAATTGCAAAGTTGCATGACTTTAAACGTTTTCCTCCTGAAGGCTGAAGACACAAAGCTTTTTATGTCACCCGAAATATACGCCCGAAAAGTTTCGGGATCTTTGAGAAACGACCCCCTGGTCACTTACAAGTTTGTATTATATCCCCGCCGTAGTTTATGCAAACTAAAGTTAACTGTAGACAAAGAATTGAATATTGAGTCATTACTGATGTTGAATCGAAGTTGAATCGATGTTGATGTTGTGTTGAAACCTTTTGCTTACCCCAGCAGTCAACATCGTTCAATATCGTTCAACATCGTTCAACATCGTTCAATATCGTTCAACATCGTTCAACAAAATCGAACGGATGTTGAAGGCGTTTTCCCAGGCCTTTAGCGTCATTACATTTGGAAGCAAAACGGCAAGAAATGAAACAAGATGAAAAACGCACTTGGAGAGCGTGCAGGGCCATTTCTTTCAACTATAAATAATGAGTAATGATTCCAAGTTCGAGTGAGGCCTAACACTACTGTGAAGTTTTTTATACCCAACTATTCCATCAGAGATCAACCCTAGTTGGAATTGGGACCACATGAGAACAGCGAAAAACTCTGACCAGGGTGGGATTTGTACCCACGACCTTCGGATATGATCACCGTTGCTCTACCGACTGAGCTACAAGGCCAGAACGGGGACAGGCTGTGGGTATGTGAGATGTTATTCACAAGGACAAATTCGGCTCGGCCCAAGCCTAATTTCGATAATCGTTAGTTGTTGTCCTTCAGTAACATATTGATAGTAATGATTCCAAGTTCGAGTGAGGCCTAACACTACTGTGAAGTTTTTATACCCAATTATTCCATCAGACATCAACCCTAGTATTGGAATTGGGCCCACACGAGGACAAAGAAAAACTCTGAATATTTATTTTAATTGTCAACTGTAGCGCTAGGGCACTAATTGTGGACACCGCTGTACAGAAACCAAGTCAAAGCAACTCAGAGAAGCCCCAAAGGTAGATAAAGAAGCACCAAACTCAACCCACGTGTGACGTCAAGTCTGGGAATCCAACCCGAGCCTCCTTGATGGGACGAGAGTGCTCTCACCACTGTGCCATCCCTACTCACAAATAAAACTCCAAACCAACTTTTTTGTGGTGTTTTTTATCGTCGTAATTCGTCGTTTCCGTCTGTCTTTCACACAGTATCACTCAAGATATCACATTCCTATAAGTTACTTACATTTGACGACACGCCTTGCGGACAAGTTGGTCGATTGTACCCTTAGCCTTTGCCAAAACCTCGTCGAATGACGTCATTAGGAGTAGGTTTTGTGGTTGATCCCCCACAATGAAGCCGAGTTCACGGGTATCAACATAGTCACCCACACCAATTGCTATCAAGTGAACACCTAATGACTGATGCATATGAATTTAAATTAATAGTTAGTTGACCGTTTGCCATTTCATGCATAACAAGCAAAAGTTTTAATAGTTAGAGCGCTTTTCGTATGACCTTGAAAAAGTGTTCGCTATTTGTTTCTCGGACCAATGTTTGGCAAGATTAAAACAAAGCTTTTCCTTATTCCCGCCAAGGAAACTCCTAATATGAGCAGTAAACAGTTAAATTGCCAAATCACATTACTGCATTTCAAATGACGTCCAAACGAAATGTTGGTTTTTTTCCAGAAAGTTCCATGGAGAGATGACGTTGTTTGCATCCGCGTTAGCTAAACCAATGAAAATTCGCACTCGTTTGTTTTTGTTCGATAAGCCAATTAAATGCTTCGCATTTTCTTTACGTTTTGTTTTTACCTTTACTTTTCAAGGTCATATGAAAGTCGCTCTATTAGGTGGAATGATAAAAAGTAACGTCCTGTAATTCTTTGATTACAACTGACGTCACGCCGGCCATGTTGTTGAAAAGAACAATAGCGAAAAAGTCTTGGCAATTTGACTTCATTACTATGCAAAATGTGACCTACATTTTTCTGTTGTTTTGGCACCAACGCGGCGGTCCTCTGAGGTCAATGCAATCAAAGAATTGCCTTCTGCGTCAGTTATATGAAAACTCTTTGGCATAACAGATTCGACGCCTTTAAAATTGAACGTGCTGTGTTCAGCTGTTTTGTCGGACCACTGGTTACACCGACTCCATTTAAATTTTTTTCGAGGTTTCATTAATCCTAAAGCACCACGAAAAGAATTGAACTTTATTTCAGTGTCAAGTCGTCTAGTGCTGGGGTACTTATTGGGGACACCGCTGTACAGAAATCAAATCAAATCAAACATTGGTTTTTGAGGAGAGCGGAAAATGGGAAAACCCGGAGAAAAAAAAGCTCTCTCAACCCACATATGACGCCGACTCTGGAAACGAACCCGGGCCACATTGAATAGAAGCGAGTGCTCTGACCATTGCGCCAATCCTGGTTCCCGACACAGGCGAATGGATGTATCCGTCCACAGGTTACAGGCAGACGATACACGGATCAGTAGCAAGGAATGTTTTCATTTTAAACGGGTTTAGTCACTAACAGCTGCAATAGCTCAAATCGCTGAAAACTGACATTTTTAGATGATGGTCATTGACCAAAGAGAAAAGTGATCTTCGCATTTTTCTGGATAATTTAGGCAATTGTCTCTTACAGATACTAACGGGATGCTATAACCCGCACTTCATTTATTCATCAGTCCTTTCACGGAAACAAGCGGGCCCAACAAATTGACCTGTTCCTAACAGTGTGTTTTCCTAGCTCAGCTAGTGGAGCATTGCGTTGGTATCGCGGGAGTCGTGGGTTCGAATCCCCGGCGTCGAAGCCGCTTGAATGGGCCACTTCCGAGTTGCTGTTTGTCTCGGTTTCGAAGTGAGTCTTGGTGCTCAACTATTGTAAGGGAAATGAGTTTGATTTGCATAAGAATACGCAACTCATTTCCATTTGAATGGTTGAGCACCAGGACTCGCTTTGAAACTGAGACATGTAGCAACTCGGAAATGGGCTATTGTTTAGGTGTCTGGAAGAAACAATTGCTTAAAGTACTTATTACCTCAACACACTTCTCCACTTTATTTATTTACCGATATCGTCCAAAATACATCGTGTCGTTTTTAGAACCTCTCGATTGAAATTTCACTTTTTTATTGCCGTTGAAAGATAGGAAAAAATGGTCATACCTTGATCCAAAACCGAGCAATGAAGGGGAATGGGTTCCACACTTTTTAACGTCACAAATTAAGTTGCATCGCTGTTTCAATGCAAAGCAGTCTGTGACGTCAACATGGTATTGAACTCATACCTATTAATTGCTTGGTTATGGATCAAAGTATGACCACTTTTCCCGTCTTTCAAAGCCAATAAAAAAGTGAAATTTTAATCAAAAGGTTCCAAAAATAACACGATGTATTTGGGACGATTTCGGAGAATAAATAAAGTGGAAAAGTGTGTTGAGGTGATAGGCACTTTCAATTGTTCAGAAAAGAGCGAGGATCACCTCTATCACGCTTTCGTCTGTAACCCGCACTTCAAATGTATATGGCTTAATGACCAAGCGTGAAGTCAATATGGCTGAATATTGGCCAAGTTTTTTCTTTGCGTGCTTATGGACCGAGAAGAAGTCGAGCAACAATATCCAGCCATCTTGACCGAACAAGCTTGGTCAATAAAATATTTATCATGTGGGATAAAACACCAAAAAAACATGATCTTTGATCTTTTGGGACCATGCAAGCGAGAAATCCCGAGCGGGCAATATAGCTCCATCTTGCCCGCTCAGGTAGCCAATCACAGCGCGGGATTTGGTTCATCTGTTACCAAATGGTGGCTATTGTGATACCATACCCTCAAGTCATTTGATGGCTGTTTGACTTTCTCAGCTCCTCCGTGTGATTTTCCATCTGTGATAACAATGCAGGTTCTTGCAACTCCATGCCTGGGTGCTCCGTTAAAGATCTTGCCCCTCACTTCTTTTAAAGCCACGTCAGTAAACGTCGATCCTCCGGTGTATTTTAGCTCGTCGATTTTATTTTTAAGGCCGGGCAGAGAATACAGGACAGAATCTTCCAACGTGAGGTCAATAAACACACTGTGGTCATATCTGATCAAAGCGAACCTAAGTTGGACACAAAGCACCAGACAGAAATGAAGCGTGATTTGAGGCACTCGCTATATGCAAGACACCACAAAGTTTCTCAACGTCAGCTACCTTTTTTAAAATTATGGGCCTAAGAGTAGCTTTGCGGTTATTATTAGGATAAGATTACGGTTTATTCTTGTCTGTTTTTAATGAAGAAAGGGGGTTAGAGGAACATTTTGTGACGTTTGTTGCCTTCCGCTTCGAAACATTTCAAGTTGAGCAGTGAGGAGTTGAGGAGTTAAGAGACACTTCATGACATTTAACATACACGACGTCTTCTTATCGCTGGAACAGATATATCGGAATGTTTTTTGTGCCCAATTAACAGTTTACAATGTCTGCAAATGATGTTTGGAACTACATTTAACATGTCTATCAATAGATTATTTAACAGTCTCAGTTGAGTTTGAAGAACGGGCCTTACACTGACCCTCATAGAAAACAATCAGTTGGTACTTGCCTGGTAGCACTGTCTGGAAAGTCAAAGCGATCAACAAAAAGCTTCAAGAATTGAATCACTTTGTTGAAGTTCGCTTGCGTGACACTGCCAGATACATCAATGACAACAGCGATATCAGCAGCTTTCTGGCACCCTAGAGAGGAAAGGGATTCACAAGCAATTTAAAATAGGGTTTCGTGTCCTACCCCCAGCACCTGGTCAAATCCAATATTAATTTTTGACTTTGTTGTTGCTGAGAAGATATAAAATGAAACCAGCAGTAATCAAGGATTAGTGAACTGTGTTCGGGTTCCTGTTTTGTCATCGATAAGGCATATTTGAAAGTAGCTGTATATTTTGTGGAAAAGCGTTGTGCTGTGTTTTCTATTATTAGATCAGTAATAGGGTGTCACACTATTATTGTTATTATTATTATTATTATTATTATTATTATTATTATTATTATTATTATTATCTTCTTGCTAACAATTTTTTGTGGGATATCAATAGATTTTCTTGCTGGATGACCAAGCAGCGTGACCCCCTAAAAGTGTACAGTACGGGGTATTTAATACCAGTCGGTCACGCATCCAGGTATTAACCGCATCCAACAGGACTTAACTTCGGTGGACAAACGGGAATCCTTTTTTTCCTTGGGCAAGCCGCACAGTATCACACGTCCAAAATGGCGTCCAAACGCTGAAATCGTATGGTGCTACGATCGATACCCTAAGAACATCCCGCGGGACTGGCACGTTTAGGATGCGTTCTCCTTCGTTGAACGCATTTAAAACTAAATCCGAGTGCTCCTTTGCAGGAGTAATTCGATACACGCAGACTTCAGTACGCGACACGAAGTGTCCCCTTGTTCTTTTCCCCAACTTCAACATGATTCGAGTCTCGGAATACAAAACTATAAATCGCAAAGTGTCCTCCAAATGCTTCTCCTCAAGTAAGAATAGCTAAAGATGGCGCTGAACTTTACCCTTATCTTATTGTTGGAAATTCATGATTTGCGTCCACGTGATAAGACGGCCATGTTGGTGTACAAAACAATAGAAAATGGCCTCACAAGTTTTGCATAATAATTATAGAGTCAAATTTCCAAGAGACATTTTGCTGCATTGTCACTGCTCACCAACATGGCCGCAGTGACGTCAAATGCAAACCATCAATGGGTTACAAAGGCTTAGCAGCTTAAAGGGACACTTCGTGTTTAATGTCAAAACTGGGCGTGCATCTAATTACGGCTATAGTTGCATTTCTGGCCCCAATTGTTCAAACGATGGACAGCGTTATCCACCCGATAAATCACTATCCACTGGATAACTCAATTGGTTTTGCTAGTTTTTATCCGCTGGATAGTGATTTATCCGGTGGATAGCGCTATCCATCGTTTGAACAACTGGGGCCTGGACATTAAGTGCGATTACTACAGTAGTTCTAATGCTCTATCGTTGGTCTGTAGGAGACTTCACCGTTTATAAACTATTCTTTTGTTATTTAAATTTTGCCAACCACAGAACAAAAGAATCCTTTGACGGTTTCGACAGCCAATAGATCTCTGGTTGACTCATTGAGGAGAATAGCTGACGTAACGGTGAGTATCGCTGTAGGAGAATCGAAGAAACTAGGACCAGGTGACAATTGTTTCACTATGTTACCAAAAGTGAAATTGTCGAAACGTTGCATTCTTGTTACATTAGGGACCTGAAGCAAGGTCGACGACAACGGCTTCGATAACTTTGTCTTAAACTATTATTCACCCGTTACTGTAATAATTTTGTAATTACTCCTAGTCGCTCGGCATGCAAATTATGAGTCCACATTCCAAGAATAAAACTGGTGAGAACGGTGCGGACATTTAGGGAGAAAATTATAAAGTCATTGTCAGGTGGTCGAGTCCTCCACACAACCTCAAATTTTATCATTTCACGTCGTTGTCAAGACGACAACTGCAAAGAAATGTATCAGGGCGTGCAGAGCTATTGTTTGTGCTCATTAAACCTGTTGTCTTGTGGCGTTCTCGTAACCGTCGTTGTCGTTCTTGCTTAAGGCCTGGCCAAACGCACGCAACATTTCATTGCAACATCTTGCAACATAGTTGGGCACAACATGTTGCATGACGAAAAAACAAGACTGATTTGACGTGGCTCAGTCAACATGTCCTGAAATGGTAGGGCCCGGGAATGACATGACATGAGACGTGACATGACATTGGATGACTTCGCATTGCTTTTGCGCCAACTCTTTTAAAGCACGAGAAACAGAAACTTATTTTATGCTTTTTCGGACTGAAATGCTTAGGGAAGAAACTCCAAACCAAAAGGATTGAAACTTTGGAAAAAAATTGAACTTTGTGTTAAGGTTGGTCGTGTAGACAAAAACAATATCAAAACAAAGTGTGTGATAGTTACCGTATCTTTTAGGGGCTGGTATCTGATACTGGGATTTATTATGCTGACGGTCCGTAAACTGGTAGAAATAAGCTCTGAATGCGCGCCCTACACATGCAGATTTAGAATCTTCTTCGTGACAAGATTTGAACGTCTCTCCAACACAGTTGCACTGGTAATCTATGGGATAACTGTGGTATAAAGTAAAATTTGGATCAATCACAACAGTCATCATCATCATTGGTTTGTCAAGTTCATCATTAATAGAGAATTAACTGATGAGAATGTAGTGTAACGTGAAGTGCTACATTTCTATCCCATATGAACCATGTGAGCGTTAGCCCTACTGATGGAACTGGGCCCGCACAAGGACAGAGAAAAACTCTGACTAGGGTGGGAATTGAACCCACGACCTTCGGGTTAGATCTCCGCCGCCCTACCGACTGAGCTACAAGGTCAGGCATTGCCGTGAATTTAACATCTTTAGTTCCCACGGTCTGCTCCCGTCTGCCCTTGTAGCTCAGTCGGTAGAGCGGCGGAGATCTAACCCGTAGGTCGTGGGTTCAATTCCCACCCTGGTCAGAGTTTTTTCTCTGTCCTTGAGTGGACCCAGTTCCATCAGTAGGGCTAACGCTCACATGGTTCATATGGGATAGAAATCTAGCACTTCACGTTACACTACACTCTCTTCAGTTAATTCTGTTTAAAATATAAGTGCTACACGGCCAACGTTTGTATAAACGTAACCTTTCCTTGTCATTATTAATAACCCTGCAGTGCGGAAAACATGATTTGCAACATTGAATAGAGCGAGTTTCAATCGAGTGTCGTAAAACCAAAACCAAAGTAATTACTTTGGCCAATCAAAAAGGACTGAGACAATCAAAACTCGAAGTAATTACACGTAGCCGACACAAAGCGCGGGAAAAAGTGCACGCGTGAGCCATGATTAGTTTTGGTTTCACTTCTGATTGGTTGAAAAAATGGCGCGAGAACTTTGAGCCAATCACTGAGTGAAGTAATGCAAAACCAAAGTAATTCGCTAATTACTTTCAACACTCAATTGAAATCGCTCTAACTTGACAATCTTTGGTCTTTGATCTTTGATCCCTGATTTCATTAATTAAGAATGCAATTTTAAACAGTTCTTCGCGATATCTGCTACCTGTACGTGACGACACGCCGCACAAGTAAATAAATTTTACATGTGTGATCCAAATGACTCTTTCAAAAACGTCTCAGTGAGTTAGCTTTAGGCTGGAATTTGCACGTAACACTTACTTTGGTAAAAGAAGACTAAGAGAGCCGTTTCTCGACCAACATTCGCCATAATACTGTAATGCAAACCACTGAAGATTTTGGCGTCGAGCTTCCGTTGCACATCGACAAGCCAATCTGAAATATCACAACCATAACAAACACTTTCTCAGTAAATGAACATTTCTTATAAATTAATTTGCTGCAGATGATGACCCATTCAGTGCCCAGACCTGGTTTGGATTAGCATGAACGAATAACAAGATATATAGGCTATCAGGACGCAGAGTTGCCTTTCAGCATAAGGCAGTTGAAATAAAATAATATTAGGAACGATCTTAGCGTTGATTGACTAAAGTTATCTTGGATTTGCACCAAGATAACTCTTACTGATGAAGTTGAGTTGATTCTTACATGACGTTGTTTTCTGTCAGACTGTTTTTGGCGCCCACATAGGACCACGTGTCTCTCGTTTTTGTATTTGGCTGCGTTCTTTGGTTCTATGGTCTGAAATTTTGTTTTTGTTTTTTTCAAAAAGTCAAAAAGAAGTTTTTGGTAATTTTGATTGGCAAATGGAAGAGGTAAAGTCATTTTATTTGACGTCGATAGTTACTTCAGCTACGAGGCTGGTATCAAAGGAAGGCGACAGTGCGCCCTTTAGCCCCTCCCGCTGTCAGTGTTCCACTAGCTTACGGGTGTTTCAGGGGCGGATCTAGGGGAAGGGTGCAGGGGGTGCGTACGTGCGGCTTTCTAGTACAAGTGGTATATCCTAAAAAAAATCCTGGATCCGCCTCAGCATTTAAAGCTATAGCTACACGGATCAGAGGAAAGTCGAAACAGACGTTGAAGTCACCGAGGATCGAACTGGGGTCCTCTTACTCCGAAAGCCTGCGCATTACTGAACCGACTGAGATACACCTGCTCCTTCGGTCTCAATAACCTAGAGAGTCAGTAGTTCATTAATCCGTTCCTTGTCAAAGGGTTCCTGGATCGTTAAATACCTGGAAAGATAACGGCTCCAGTGGCTCCAGTCAATTCTGATCTCAGATCCTGGGTTACGGTCACTGAAAAGCAACACCATTTCTCGCGCCAAATCCTTGCGACATCCCTTCTTGATCCAAGTTGTTTTATTGCAAACTTCTGTCAAAAAGAAAAATTGAACAAGAGAAAATCACCCGTTGTGCCCACTCCACTTCACAAAAACCTACCTTTTACAAATTTTCGATGGTCAAACTGATTTTAATTGTACTGAAAAATAAAAACTTGTAAAAAAAAAAAAAAAAAACAAGAAGCTGAACCTCACAGTACCACACGAAATTAATAGAAAAGATTTACTATAGCTCAAGTAACAAAAACACACTTTAAAAATTGGCAGGTTGTACCAAAGAACAAAGCAAGCTAACTCGGCCAATCACAGAGAGCGTACTATCCGAGAGATATAATAACACTCGGCCTAAAGCCTTTACTTGTAACTATGTGGCAGATAATCTCTTGAGGCAACAGCCATCAGTGCGTCATCGCTGCCGAGTCATGTTACAAAAGCTTGTGGAGGATTTTCCATGTTTTATCTCAAACTTAACGGCGATAGCCGCGGTAACATACAAGTGGAAGATACTCTCCGATTATCCTTAGGCTGTAAAATTCCCGGCAATTAAATTAACCTGATATTGACGCTTGAAATACGAAATTGATCAACATCAGCAGTAGAAAATAAACCTGAAAAACTGAAAAAAAGAAGGAATATCGTTAAGTATCTGGCCAAGCTCAAACTAACAGATCTAATATCCGCGGCTGGTGAACTCACGGCTTGCGGGTGAAGTAGTCAGTCTATTTTTTTCTTGTCAGTTCTTATGCAGGGGGTCTCGAAACAGAAAGCAAAGAAAAACGCCGAGCTATGTACCATTTTCTCCGGGTTGATGCTGCTTTTTTCCAGCCTTAGTTTGAATTGAACTATGAGATAATCCCCGTAAAACCTCTTCACAAAAGTAGGTCAAATCAGGTTTGGTTAGTGAATGACGCCCTACGTATGCAAACTCTTTGTGAACACTATATTGGTTCTTTGGCACATGACTAAAATGTGAAACTATACAGTTGCAGATGTGACAACAAGGGTCTTTCTTTCGTCTTTCTTCTCACTTTATGAAGAACTCATGCTTGTATGGCCGAGCACTAATGTTTCACTAAGACATGGAGATTGTAAATCAAATAAGATCATCAAGAAAAGGAGATTTTAATCAAGACGTTGGTTGACTTTATTGGTTCTCCACTCTTCTACGAGAGGTTTTTCTCCGGATACTCCGTTTTTCCCATTTCGTTTGATTTAAAAAGCAAACGAAATAATGGGAAAACCGGAGTACACAAAAAAAAAAAACTTTCATAGAAGAGTGGACTGAGAACCAATAAACTCAACTAACGTCCATGCGTCCGAGTCCGGGAATCGATCCTGATCCACAATTCTCGAAAGCGACCACTCTCACCGATGCACCCACACTGCTTCTCACTTATTTCAAGACCCTCGGGGTTGGTCCGGCCAGAGTTCGAACGCTAGTCCGAAGTTCATCCACCCGTCTGAGTCATTCAGTCTGCGGTAGCAAGAAGAATTTGAGAAACTTACCTTCTCTCATTTTTAGCGAACAGGGAGGTACCGATCGTCAATTCGGGTAAAAGGACCGTCTACCGGCGTAAACTTGAAATCTGTGAAACACAGAATCACCTCACCCTGTGGAGTCTGAAAGAAATATAGCCCGGGTTGCGAATCAGTCGCGTTTAAGGATCAATTGGAAGTTGCCCCGCGAGATATCTCTTGTGTCACTTTTGTCTCTTCGAGTGTTTTTTAGGTTAAAGATTTTCTTGACAGAACAATGTGAACAATACGGTGATAAAATGACAGGTTCACTAAGTTTACTCACTAAGGTTCCTCATTGCAGAACAGATATCCGACTTTTCCGTTCCAGAATCAAAATCCGCTTAGCACTGAAACTGAAAACTGAAATAAGTGTTAATTCCTACTAAATTTGTTTCATTGAAGTTAAAGAAATTCTAACTTTTTAAAAATTTCGCTTTTCTCTCAATCCCTTTTCCGGGCCCAATTCAATTCTTTTTTGTCTCATTTTCATTAGTTACAGCGTCATGACAATTACCCCAAACTATCTCCCAAAGCTTGTTTTTCGTAATCTTCACTTTAACCCTTTGACTGCCTTGAGTGATCAGTATGTAAATTCTCCTCACAATTTCAATGAAACGTGTGTCAGACAGGTATTGAGAATGAAGATAATTCAGGTGTGATCTTGATATAACACCAAACGCTTATGACTACCCAACAAAGAAATCCATGGTATTAGTTAGGAGAACTGACGTTTCAATCTTGGGAGTGAGGACCCAAGTTTCAAGTCTCGTTTCGCCATGTTTTGTAAATAATGAGTTTCAGAATGTAGCTGTTGCAAAAGTTGGTTGTAAACGTAAAAAATACTTAATAAATCTGAAAAGGCTTTCGCTATTGGAGTTTAACATTAGACAAATGCACAGATACAAAAACAGATGCCCTAAGGGTTTCAAATCTGACGTGGTTCCTTTCAGTAAATGAGGCAACTGAACAAAAGCGTAATTTTAAAGGCTTATTGAACACTAAAGTGCAGTAAATTAGTTGCTATAGTTACGTTTTGTCAAAGGGTTTTAATTAACGTATTTTCACCAGTGTATATTCACAATTACAAGCCTTGGCCGTGTGTAGCACTTATATTTCAACAGACTTTACTGATTAGAGTGTAACGTGAAGTGCTAGTTTTGTACCCCATATGAACCATGTGAGCGTTAGCCCTACTAATGGAAATGGGCCCACACAAGGACAGAGAAAAACTGACCAGGGTGGGAATTGAACCCACGACCTTCGGGTTAGATCAACGCAGCTCTCCCGACTGAGCTACAAGGTCACATTACACTCTAATCGGTTATAGAAGTCTATTATAATAATAAAATTATAAAGAATTTATTTATACAGGGTAGCACGTAATAGCCACAGGCCAATAAACTTGTGGCCCGTCTGTTGAAGTATAATTGCTACACGGCCAAGGCTTGTAAAAAACGTAACCCTTTCTTGTACTTGTACATGTTCATTGCCGTGACTTTAACATCGTCAGTTCCCACGTAGCAGCGGTGATCTAACCCGAAGGTCGTGGGTTCATTTCCCACCCTGGTCAGAGTTTTTCTCTGTCGTCAGTTGTGTGGGCCCATTTCCATTAGTAGGGCTAACGCTCACATGGTTCATATGGGGTACAAGACTAGCACTTCACATTACACTCTAATCAGTTACGTATATTCACAATTAGCCAATTTTCGAGTTGCTGCATACCATTCAAATGTAAATGAGTTGCGTATTATTATGCAAATCAAACTCATTTCCCTTTCAGTAAGCACCAAGACTAACTTCGAAACCGAGACAGACAGCAACTCGGAAATGGTCCATTCACTGTGTTTTTATTCCTATACGATGCAATCCTTCATTATTATGAACAAATCTCGGAAAGAAATTATTTTGAATCACTTCTCTTTCCATTTTATTAATATTAGTAGTGGCTGACGATTATTTGTGGGCAAAACAGACCATTTGGATCATTATTAGCCTCTGCGCAAAGTCCCCTACGAGAATTTAACTAAATAATTATATCAAAAGTGGCCTATGTAACTCTCTTGTCGAAAAATTACATAATCTACATACGGCGGGTAAAGAAATGAATGAGGCGGCATTTACCATAAGCTCTTTAAGAATTTTAAAGGTCTCAAAAGTTTAGCATTTTATTGACTTTAAAAGTCGAGCATTACAGCGACCTTGAAAGTCAAGCATTTTTGAGACCTTAGAAAACGAGCTTTGTAGTGACCTTAAAAGTCGAGCTTTTTACAGACCTTAAAAGTCGAGCTTTTTAGAGACATTAAAAGTCGAGCTTTTTACACACCTTAAAAATCGAGCTTTTTACTGACCTTAAAAAACGAGCTTTTAGTGACTGTAAAAACATCGTCTTTTAAGGTCTCTAAAAGTTCGACTTTTAAGGTCTCTAAAAAGCTCGACTTTTAAGGTCTCTAAAAAGCTCGATTTGTAAGGTCTCTAAAACGCTCGACTTTTAAGGTCTCTAAAAAGCTCGACTTTTAAGGTATCTAATACGCTCGACTTTTAAGGTCTGTAAAAAGCTCGACTTTTAAGGTCACTAAAAAGCTCGTTTTTTAAGGTCTCAAAAATGCTTGACTTTCAAGGTCGCTGTAATGCTCGACTTTTAAAGTCACTAAAATGCTCAACTTTTGAGACCTTTAAAATTCTTAAAGGGCTTATGGTAAATGCCGCCTCATTCATTTCTTTACCCACCGTATGTAGATTATGTATTTTTTCGACAAGAGAGTTACATAGGCCACTTTTGATATAATTATTTAGTTAAATTCTCGTAAGGGACTTTGCGCAGAAGCTGATAATGATCCACTTTCCCTTTACTTTAACGGCCAATATTCTCAAAGAAAAAATATTTCAGATTTGAATTCAAATGATGTAGACGCAATATAAGCTCTTTGGCGTCAGAACCAAACTTAGTGCCCTTTTATTCACCTTTGAAAGGTATTGAATATGTGATCGGATCACAGTCAATTCAATATACCGTATTGTGGTACTTAACTTCGAGGGACTTAATTTTCCCGACTTTTAAGAAATCGCGAAATTAATTTTCGCGAAAATAAACCTCGCGATCTTTAATACCCGATATGTAATTCTTTATTCTCAAACTCATTAATAATTCATAAGCCAAAGCAAAAGAAATCACTACCGTGAAGGAAGTTTGGATATGTGGTCTCAATTAGCATAAAATTTCGCCAACTTTGATCCCAAATATCTCTTAAAATACTGATTCCTTTGGAAGCAATATCAAACACTCGAAAGAGTGTTTCATCAGATATCCAACCACCTCGAAATCGGTTAAAAAACTCGGCCTTCGGCCTCGTTTTTCAACTCGCTTTTCGGTGTTTGGATATCCGATGAAACACTCCTTCTCGTGTTTGATATATTACATCAACGTCAACGTCACTTTACTGCATAATTATCTTGTCCGTGTTCTCCATTTGAGTTTGCGGCGTGCGAGCTCTCTTCGTCTGAAACAATATCATCTTCTTGGTGCAATACTTGTAAGATATCCAGGATATCCTTGGTGCAGTCGTCAAACAATCCATTCCTTTATGTGTGAGACTAACTGATTGTTAATTTAATTAGTGTAGGTCAGTAATTTTGCAATTTTCGCGAAATTCAGTTCCTTTTAATTATTTTTTGTGGCGAAATCGCGAATTTAAAGTTCCGCGAAATATGCACTCCATTTTCGCGAAATTAACTTACCGCGAAAATAAGTAACATTAAGGTATAATTTACAGTCTTTTGAAGAGATTTAACCCCATCCTGTCTCTCCTCTTGATTATGTATACCTGTCAGACCGTTTATATCACTATGTCGTTACATATGAATTATATGAATTAAATGAATGGCTACTCCAGGAAGGAATCTTTTATTGAGTCAAACAAGATGTCAGAAAATTCACACAATAAACTTCTAACCTCACATTGCCCCGCGAGGTGATATTTAGATCTACGAATGACTGTATGAGAACTAGAAATCAGGGACCAGTTGTTGAAAAGCCAATTAACACTAATCGCGATTAACTACCAAACCAAGGTTTCGGAGTTTTGCCCGTCGAAAAAGCCTTCAATAAGTTAATTTTATGCTGAAGGAAAACAAAACGTCAAAGTTTCCAGTCATCCAGGTTATGCGCTGATCAAATCGAAACTACACCTCCCCCCCCCCCCTCCCCCCTCCGGACAAACCCCGGGCATTTGACTATCTCCTGTGCCCGGGGAGTGGAGAATTTGACCTTTGCCTACGTGGGGTGGGGAAAATTGAACAGGAAGTGTCAGGTTTCAAAACATTTTTTTTTTCGGGCGCCGAAGTTGAAGTTTCGAGTTGATCGGCGCATTATCTAAATCGGGCTTTGGACATTAATAGCCGGCAAGACATTTCGTCGAATGCAGTTCGCGACCTTTTAAAAATATAATGAATTCATCCCAAGGCAGATCGAGAAAAAAAGGAAAAAAAATGTAACCACACCTCAAGGAGAGCAGAAAACAGTGCTAAATGAAACTTAAGATTACTATTTACAAAAATAACACAAGGGACGAAGCCATGATACCTTCAAAAAATATTTGGTTCTAAACAGCAAAACAACAAAATGATTACGAAAGTGTGCTGTGTTCTAAGAACGTCTGGAGTTATGTTTTTCCAGAAGTTTGTAACCCAAAAGTCTCGATCTGCGATGGGTAATCTCGTACCCAGATCTCACTCTGTCATTGGAAATGTGAGATCTGGTAAAGTTCGACAGTACACCATTTTTCATTGGCTACTAAAAAAAGGTTGCGGCAGTGCAATCTACGCTCCGATTGGCTTATTTCGCGGGGCACTTAGTGAAGGTTTGGTTTTCGCAAGCTCATGCGTTGTTTTGAATAAATGCCAGTTGTGCGGAGGAAAGTTTTGTTTTTTCCGACGCCGAAAAAGCTTTACAGTTGAGGAAAATCATTTTAAAAATTTGCGACGTTTGTGTAAATGGTACCGACGAAAGCCCCACGTACCCTGCCACTCGAATAAAGTTCAGCGTAGCTTGGTACGAGGTACGCAAAACTAATAAATTCAAGTTACAGTATGTAATTTATTCAAAACAGTATTTCTCGTTCTTAAAGCGTGACTTGCGAATTAAGTAGTGATCAATTTTGAATTTTACGATTAGATTAATTACTTTTTTCACGAGATCGTGTCAAGAGGATAGCGCTCGTTGCAGTGATTAGGTCTGAGCACTCTAACATTTTCGCTTTCAATTTACGGTTTGGTTAACTACACTTTTCACGAGATTGTGTGAAGAAAATAGCACTCGTTTACTGATTAAGCCTCAGCGTTCGTTTCAGTGATTAGGCCTAAACCCTCTTTAATATTTTTAGCTTTCAATTTACGGTCTGGCTAACTACACTTTGCACGAGATCGTGTGAAGAAATTAAAATAGCACTCGTTTGTTGATTAAGCCTAAGCACTCGTTTCAGTGATTCTGCAGCGGCTCCGACAATTAAACAATCTCGACCGTTCAAAAACAATCGCCCGTAGCCCTTCTTTCTGTTTCGGCTTAACTTTAAGTTTCCTTGTCCTCTACCCAAAAGAATCTCTTCAAGAATACTCTCGAAATCCATGTTTATTCCGCAAAATCACCCAAAATCACAACAGAGAGTACGAACATGCGCAGTGATAGAAAAGCCCGTATTTCGGGCCTCGCAGGCACTGAGCATGCTCGAAATCGAACTTTACCAGATCTCCCTTTCGTATGACATTGGGAGATCTGGGTACGAGATTATGCGATGGATTGAGGCCCATCACTTTGCGGTATTGTCTATTTTTAGAACGGCTACTGCTAAATATTTGCGGGAACAGAAACGGTAACGGCATCGCGTTCCGCCCGCGATTTTGCATTTAGCACGTGCAATTCCTCATGCGGCTACTTGATTGCAGACCAATCAGAGGCGTTGCGGTCATCAGGCACACTCTGATTGGCCAATATTTGGTGGGACCCGGTATTATCTAAATTTAGGGAAATTTAGATAATACCGTAAACTGTAGGACCAAGGCCAAATAAGAGACTTCGACACTTGTGGCTTATGAACTTCTGGTTTTGCCTAATTAATTTACAAAAATGAGCGTTAGAAGAAAATCAATGCTGCTGTCATCAGTACAACATATAGTGAAGGGACGACCAGAGTAATAGCGTCACTCTTGGTACTGGGACTGCCTCCTCTGGTCACGTGTCTCTCGCATGATTTTTGCTTGCTTTTACTCAAACACAAGGAGTAATCCATCACATGAAACACATACTGCTGTTCCACTACGCCATGGAACAAGTAGGCACCAGGCCCCTCCGCGAATATCCCTGAAAATCAAAGCGGTCCAAAATTCTAGTTAAGATAAATCGGCCTTAATATATAACAATCAAACAATCTGTGACGAACCACAGAGTAAAAGTATAAGGAGAAGGTCGAACAAGGCTTTAATCCTTAAGGAATCGAAAATACAAAAATAATTCACATACAGAAATCGCATATGAGGTGTGTCAGGTTATAACTTTTATTGCCGTGCATACGGCGAAAGCTACTGTAATTGGAATTTACCAATCAGAATTCAGCGAGCGGGAAAAAGTGACAGTGTGCTATCTGGCTTCACATCAATCATTTCGGGAATCTCGAGAGCAAGGTTCAAAAATGGCACGCAGATTTGAATACCCAGTTCCAATTTCAAAACTACTGGTCACGCGTGACGTAGCTTTACTGTAAAGGGCCAAAACCCATTTAAAAGATTTTGTGGCAACTTTCTCGTCATCAAGCTTTGGTGCCAAAACTGGGTTGCCAGCGAGCTGCAACTCGAACGTCAGCTATTGTGTTTTGACTGTTATTTGTGCTTTTTCTAACTATTTTAAGACGAATTCAGTCTGGTATTTTTGAATCAAGTGTAAGAAGACGTCAAAACTGTATTGATAATGTATTTATTTGCGTTAACTTTGAAAAAAAAAAAAGACTTTGGTGGTGTCCTTTCCACAGGGTAGATAGACAACAACGTCGTTTACGCACAGAAATGCACGGTTTTCGCTGAAAGGGCAAAGGATTGACAGGAGGATAGCACAGTTTTGATTGCCGCGCGCATCTGCGGGAGCGGGTTCCGTATGCACGGTGTTGTTCACACAGTTAAGGTTGGAAACGTGAATGTTATGCATGAAAAAAATCGCGCAATCTCGGTCAGCTTTTTTAGTTGAGAAGCTAATCATTTTGAGCAAGAGCCGATACGACGTAGATTTGATTTTAGTGGTGTACTATGGCTTTCGGCTGGCCAAACCAGCCTTCTTCAGGTACAATGAGAGTTTGCATTGGATTGCTTCTATGTACATATATATGGTAAATGGATGTTGACGTAATACTGGAAAAATGAGATAAAATATGGTAGTTACAACAAATTTGATTACAAATACTACAAGTAACGGAAAAATAACGAAAGTGACTGTAAATAATAAATTGAAATTTAAAACGTTTCTTCTAGGATATTAAGACCGTTGGGATCAATTGCCCTGTCGTAAACAAATACAACGCGCCGCAGGCATTCCCCGCATACATACCCTACAACCTAAACAAATAAACTAACCTGAACACACACCTTTCATAACGACCTATAATCCATCACTTCCTTCCATCTTCAACGTAAAAAAAAAAAACACTACAATCTACTTCTTTCCTCTGACCGCTGCAAAAATGCTTTCCTACATCTACCTGTTGTGGCTTTCAGGCGCTCCCCTAACCTTCGAGACCTGCTGGTAACAGCTAAACTGTCCGCTAATGTAACTCATTCTAATTCCGCACTTCCCTCCGGTTCTTTTCGCTGTGGCAAAAACTGCGCTACCTGTCCTTACATTTTCCATGGACTAACCAACTACACATTCTTCTCTACTGGCGAATCACGCTCCATTAATTCCCACATAACTTGCGAAACTAAACTACAGTACATAGGAGAAACTAAAAGACGTTTAAATGACCTAAAACGTGATGAAAGCGCATTTACACTTCATTTCTTAGACCATCGAGAGAAGTAGAAAAAAATGTTTTTGCCATACTCGCCGCATTTGTTGGGCTTTAATCGGTAATAGCAGCAACGATTTTATGGAATTTTAAACAAAACTGAGTGGTATTGCTTAACAAGTAAAAACACAGGTTGGTGTAATTTAGAAGAGATTTGAAAGGATAAATAGGGAGCCGGCTCTCCTCCATTCTATAGTTACACTAAACAATATGAGAAATACTGGGAATAAATATGAGGATTTGTATGAGTTTATTCCCCGAGCCTCTAGATGATGTCTTTTGTTTAGGACTGAATTTTAATATATCGAAAGTGGGCTATTGGTATTTAGCGTTTTCACCAGAGCAGGACCGTAGCCCGTAGAAGTTAAACCGAGGCACTTGCCTCAGTCATTTTTTTGTGATTTTTAAAAATAAAGCGTGATTCCAGTGTTGTCTTTAAAATGTATTTATCATAAACAGCTAAAATGCCAACGTAAAGAATCTAACCATGGGCATTGCCTCAGTCATAATTTTTTCCTGGCTACAGACCTGCAGTGTAAAAGTGAACATAACCAGGGACCTCTTCAACGGAGCTTCTATCTTCCCTAATTCCTTGAGTCAACACTTTCCCGAGTAAATTTATTTTTATGAACTGGTTCTTCTCGCGAAAAGTAACATAATTCCCTTGGCGCTGAGACAGCTCTGTTTTGATGGGCTTTTACAAAAGTGGCCGTGCTGAATCTCCCAAGGGAGGCGTTCTATAAATATATCTACTCGAGAAACGGTTGACTCCTGGACCAAGTACGGGAGGTAGAAGTTCCACTTGACGAGCTCCTGACAAATGTAATTAAGACTCAGTTCACATTCTTACCAACATCCTCGGATCCGTGACTTTCATATTCGAGTAAAACAGTTGCATGTTGTAAATAATCCTTGTCAGTGGTATTAACATTGGTAATGTCTGGTCGTGATCCGTTTAAACCGCCCGGTCCGTCCGCGTAGCCGAGGGTAGTGTATGGTTTGTCGTTCAGATCCAACGCAAGCTCACTGTCGACTTCCCTTATCAAACCAAACACAGGGTTCCCACGCTTCG
>NC_090888.1:66342934-66377934 GCF_036669925.1 Montipora capricornis | reverse complement strand
CTTTGTCTCTAATATCCTTATCACACTCCCAATCGCGATCGGCTGTGTATGCATATGCACTCGCGGGAGTTGCGTGAGTGACGCGGGCGGTACTCACGATTCCTGTTGACATCCCAGCCTTCTCTGCGAGCGTCAGGATGGAGACAACCTTATTTTCTTCCTTTAAGGATTCACAGCGTTTCCTGAGCACTCGTTCGTCCACTCCAAAAGTTCCTTAAGAAGCACAGCGAAAGATGAATTAGTAGTTGGAAACAGCTTTTCATTCTAGCAAATCCATGCACGTTTCTTGAGAGGCATTAATTTTGTGAAGTAAATTGGACGATTGGGGATAACAAATGCTCCTTGTTATGAAATGGCACAATTGATGTGCCTACATTTTGAGTCAACAGCCATTTTTATCTCTATACGCTTTGCGACCCTATTAAGTGCACCTATGCCTTATAAACAAAGTGGGTTGTTCAAAAGAGCATGCTTCTAAGAAAAAAAGGCCACTGCTTACGAGCCAGAAGGCCCATCAAGCCGGCGCTTATCTCCGGTTTCCGTAGCATGAAGCGACTGGGAGTATTTATACTCCCACCCTGGATGGGATGCTAGTCCATCGCAGGGTTACCCCCAGTATTACGCTGGTACCCAATTATACACCTGGGTGGAGAGAGGCACCGTGAGAGTAAAGTGTCTTGCCCAAGAACACAACGCAATGTCTCCGGCCAAGCCCCGAACCCGGACCACTCGATCTGGAGTCGAGCGCACTAACCATGTGGCCACAGCGCCTCCCTAACAAACCGATGCCTATTTCAAAATTTCTTGACTGAGGGCTTAATAATCTCGTGGGGAATGCTTTGACCATCAAGTCTGATAATTTTTTTTTTTTTAGAGATAAAGCACAGTGAACAGTTGGGTCAGTTGACTGAGCAGCGGGTCACCGTGCGGGAGCTCGCGGGTCCGAACCCGGTCGAACCAATTTTCTGGATATCAGATTGTTTAACGTCCCACTAAACATATTTACATGCAAATTCCGATCCGAGAATCTCCGAGAATCTTCTTCTAAGAACTAAGGAAAGAAGTTCCCGGAGATTCTCGGATCGGAACTTGCATGTAAATACGTTTAGTGGGACGTTAAACAATCTACTCAGCGTGCCTTAACAGGTAGTATGAACGAAGTCTCCAAACAGCATTGTCGATTAGTCTTGCAAATCTCCGGGAGTAGTGCTAATAGGTGTACTTTACTCAGTTCACTGTCTCACCTTCGTTGGTTTTTATCCCGTTCAGAAATGCTGTAGCCGAACTTGCAGAATCTGTTCCTTGCAAATCAACAGCGTAAGTTTTCGCCAAGGCTGTCCATGGAAACACCTCCCAGCTTAAAACAGTTTCCTCTCCTCCTTCATGATTATTCGCCATTTGCCCGACAAGAAACCGCGTGGCTGTAATGGTGGTGATCCCCATTCCATCTCCAAGAAACAAAATGGCGCTCTTTGCGGTGTTTGTATTTGGTTTGATCTTGAGGTTGCTCTCGATTAGCTTGACCCCTTCCTTATACCACATATTGTTGTCTTGGTTTCGAAAGATATCAGCTCTGACACCTAAGGATATCCAAAAGAAAAAAGGTCATCTCCCGGAACACAGAAACGTACCACGCAGGCTGCTGCCGTAGCCGTGGAAATTACACTTACACATTTAATTTTCAAATGTTGACAGCTCTCCGGCGGTTTACTGTTCCTACACACGTTGCTCAACTGATAAAATAGCACAGTGGGTCTAGGGGGCACGGAGTTAAGGGGATAAAGAAGCGGTCAACTAAAACCCGTTTAACCTGGGGAAAAGGGGAAATAATGATATATAACATCGTACGGAGCGGGAAAACAAAACTAAAAGGAAGAAGATGAAGAAGATGCTCTGGACCCACTAATCGATAGACGGCGTCGCAGACGTATTTCCGGGTACCGTTAATTGACAAATGGCTAGCCTTCTTAACAGGTTCAATCCCACTCCTCGCTGCCTCTATATATAGGCACTTCGTCTTCCTGTCGTTTGTGCTGAATTTGCGAACTTTAGACCCCAGTGACGTCATCATTCCACGTTCTCACGCCACCTAGTATTAAAATTAGCTAGGAATGGCCATTTCGAGAAAAATTCTCCATATTCCTTCTATGGTCACATTAGTTCCTTTCAGGTTATTCATATATTGTCAAAATATTGAGAGAAATAAGCACTTCCTGCAGTTAGCAAGTGCGTGATAATATGCATAAATCGCTCACTACAGAAATCCAGCCATTAAGTAAATATTAACGTCACGGATGGAGATAATATTGAAAACTGTGCTGCATGAATGTGTGAAACGCATTTTGAAATAATTTGTGCCCGAATGATCTGTTTTCAGTTAATTGAGTCTAGTTTGCAAAACGAGCCGGAGTGTTTTATCGGTTTTGCGAGTTTATTGAATGGCTTCGGAAACACTCCACAAAAAGCGTGTCCCTCTGGGCCCGGTTGTTCAAAAGCCGATTAACGCTAATCCTGGATTAAAAATTAACCAAGGATTTTATTTCTCTATTCCCAAATGCTGTTCAACGATGATATTCGGCAAAACTTTACATTAGAAGAAGTCAATCCTGAACAACAGAAATAAGCAAAAGAAACTTTCACCAAAAAGTTGAAAACATGAAACAAAAGTTTACGCTAATCCTGGGTTAAGTTAGTCCGCTTTCGAACAACCGGGCCCTGGAGTCCAAACAAAGGTTCAAATAGCCCTTTTCGCGGTTAGTGTTTTTTAATTTGCATTACGAAGATCTGAGAGAACGCGTAAAACACCTGTCAGATATAGTTATGACGAATATGCAGACACCGCGACCGACCGCGTGCGCCATGTTGCCTATCTTCTAAGTGAGGTAGATGAGCCTTCAACCATACAAGAAGCAAAGTCAAGTGATCATGCTGCAGAGTACAATTCTCTGATTGAGAACAAAACATGGAATTTGGTTGAATTATCCCCGGGTCGGAAAGCTATAGGATGCAAATGGCTGTTAAGCTGAATCATGATATGGACGGTAGAGTGGAACGTTTTAAAGCACGCCTAGTAGCCAAGGGTTACGCCCAGAAATATGGGATTGATTATGATGAAATTTTTTCGCCTGTACTTCGTTTCTCTTCGATCCCCTTTTTGCTAGCGTTTGCAGTCCAGCATGATTTCCTGATTCATCAGATGGGACGTTGAGACAGCTTTTCTTAATGGCAAACTTAATGAAGAAATTTACATGCAGCAACCAGAAGGATACGTGAAACGCGGAGAAGAGCATCTGGTATTCAAGCTGGAGAAGTTGCCATATGGATTAAACCAGTCGTTCCTATGTTGGAATAAAGCTTTCAGGGAAAGTTTTGAAAAGGTTAGTTTCAGCAGATTCCTTTGTATTCATCAGAAAGAAGGATACGCTCACAATCATCGCAACTGACGTCGATGATCTCATGATACTAGCGGAAAACATTTTGGATATGCAAAGACTTAAGGACAGCTTAAAGGTGCGGTTTAAGATGAAGGATATGGGGGAGCTGCGTTTGCATCGTTCAAGACAAGGAAAGGAAGTAAGTATATCTTCATCAAGGGCAGTACATCGAAAAGATGCTCAAGAAGTTTGGGCAAACAGAAGCGAAATCGGTGCCCACGCCTGTTGATTTGAACGTCAGGTTTCAAAAGGAAGATGGTGTTAGCAGACTTTCATACCATACCATCGTTGGGAGCCTATTTTATGCTGCAATCACAACTCGTCCGGAAATCGCACAAGCAGTGGGAGTTGTGTCGAAGTTCTGTGCGAATCCCACAGAAAGTCACTTAACTGCAACAAAATGGATTCTCAGATATCTGAAAGGAACTGTATATCTTGGCCTGACTTACAAGAAGTGTGCTGATGGAAACCTGATTGGTTACTTAGATGCTGATTGGGCGGGTGATGTGGATGACTGTCACTCCACTTCAGGAAACGTGTTTTTATTGGCTAAGGGAGCAGTGAGCTGACTGAGCAAGAAACAGGCCACCGTTGCGCTGTCGACAGCAGAAGCTGAGTATGTAGCCCTCAGTACGGCCACTCAGGAAGCAATTTGGCTTCGAAGGTTACTCACAGATGCAGGAAAACCACTCTAGGAACCCATCGTAATTACTGAAGACAGCCAGGGAACTATTGCAATGGCAAAGAATCCTGTGGGTCATGCTAGGACCAAACACATTGATATACGCTATCATTTCGTTCGCGAAGGAGTGCAAGACGGAGCGATTATTTTAAAATATGTAGCCACTGGTGAGATGATTGCGGACATTCTGACGAAGGCGTTACCTAAGCATCCCTTCGAGAAGCTTGTCATCCAACTAGGAATGAAAACTGTCAAATAATCAACGTCAAAAGTGGGAGTGTTGTTATTCTAAAAAAAAAAAAACATTTGACGGTTGCTAATTTGAATTTTAATGTAAGCACACTGACACTACTTCTCAGGAATATTTAATTAAGCTTCCCATTGGTGATAGCGTTGTACTTTTACTTTAGTGTGTAACCGTCGGCGAGTGCTGAGAAGGATTGTTCTACGTTGCGAAAAATAAAATTTCGACCCTAGAATTGTAATTTATTTAATGTAAATTGGCTTCTTTGTTCTTCAACCTTCGTAATTTTAGGAAGCCAATACCCTTCTTTCTTTAATTCCCTTTCGTGCAAATTCTTTTCTTGCAGTTCAATATTGTTGGTGAGCGTCAGTATGAAACTGTCTCATCCACGAATGAACTGAAACTGATCGGCCCTGAGACCTTCTATGCCAAGCGCAAATGATCTTTGTTTCCTCACCAAAAATGGAACAAATGATATGCGCAATATATCAAGATATTAGCTAGCAGAGAAAGCTTTTTGGGTTATCTACAACTGCGATTACCCTACCTCGTAAAGTTGAAACTCCCAAAATGTCTTTCTCAACAAGTAAAGCGAAGAACACGCTGATAATCGTCACTGTTACCAAGCTTTTCATGGCCACAATCCTAGCTAACAGCAAAACTAGTGAAGCGTCTTTGCTTTTATCTCTTTGTCTGAAAAGTGACTCGATAAAAACTTTCGTTTGTAAAAGGAACTAAATGAAGCGTGACATTGCTTGTCAAATTACGTCAGTTAGGCAAGAGATTTTGTGCTTAAAATCCATGTACTTGAAATTCCAAAATGTTAACTGAAACGATGTTCGTGGTATTTACCGATTGCAAATAGTATGAAATGAGCCTGGTTAAGAATTAACAACTACGATGGCGTTTTGTATTACAAAACACAAAGTTTGAGCGCCGGCGCAATTGTGGCCAGAATCTATGTTAATTAGTATATTGACCCGTTGTTCACTAAGTTTGATGTTGTTTTTCATTGCAGCTAAGGGCATACTGTGAAATATGGACTGGATTTGTAAAACATGGATTTGTAAAAAGGTGGATTTGTAAAACATGGATTTGTAGCTACCAATTCATACACTGAAAATTATCCGTGTTTAATTTCTTTCTTGCAACATTCTGCACCCTTTTTCACGTGTTTGCTGGATGTATTCATTTTTTCACGTATTTGAGTTAAATGAAAAAGCTCAATCCAGGTATTGACAGTTACTATAACAAATCTGGAAAACGTTTCTTTCCTGCAATGAAGAATATAAACATTTCAAGGACATGGCGCTTAGATAGACTCCAGTGTTTTATTCATCTTTAACGAAAACTTTGAACATAATGTCAACATAGCAGAACCACCCACCATTATCATGCTTGGTGTCCTCTGCTGTACAAAGAACTAATAATCCGTATAATCTTAAACCTTCTTCTTCTTCTTCTCGACTATTCAATAATTTTAAGACAACTAAGAGATCAGAGAACTTTTTTACTTTTCGATATTCGTCATTTACGTGTCCGTCCATTTAAGTAGTATAATTAATACATAGTTCTAATATACCACTATTGTTAGTTTTAACCCCTTGCTAATCGGCGGGTCTAATTTGCAGGTCGCAGGTCGCGGGATGCAGGTCATAAAAGCTAACCTTAGGCCTAAGAACTTTTGTTTAGGCCTAAGTAGGCCTAAGGTTAGCTTTTAAAATTGTTTAGGATACTCTCTGTATTGGTGGAACAATGACCTGCAACCCGCGACCTGCGACCTGCGACCTGCAAATTAGACCCGCCGCTTGTTAATAGGCCATTTCCGAGATCATGTCTGCCTCCTCTTCAAAGCGAGTCTAATTGCGAAGTTTTGTGATGGTAATTAGTTGAACTTTACATGTGAATGAAAACTAATTTTCATAAGAAAAACTTCGCACTTTGACTCGCTTTGAAGAGGAGGCAGACATGAACTCGGAAATAGCTTAAGAGAGTGGATAAACGATATTCCCGCGCAAATTTAAAATGCAAATTTATTTTTGACAGAGGTCTACAATGCATTTTACGGTCTTTTGGCAGCCTGGCCCGGGTTGCTCGAAGCATGGTTAGCATTAACCAGCGTTAAATACCATGGAAACCTATAGGTTTTGGTACCTCTTATTAAACCAACGGGTAGCGCTAACCAATCTTCCAGCAACCGGTCCCTGGTCGTTTGTTTGCCACGTACACTTTTGTTTGTTCCATGTTTGCCCTAGTAAAATGACCTGTTCCCATAAGACGTTGGAAATCGGTCTTGACCAGCTCCTGTGCGTTAAAATGTTCATAATTTTAAAAACAAAAACGCGCCGAATGCATTGTTGAGTTAAATATAAGCACGCGGAAATTTTTTTTGAACACGAGAGAATGCCGAGAATGTTAACTTGCCGTAAGCGAGTGCTTCTCGTACTTTTCGATTATTCTTAACAATTTCCAAATGCTATAAATATTACTCAATGCTAATATTACTCAATGTACAAACAATTTTTTTGAGTACATATTTAAATGTGACGCGGTAAAATAAAATGAAAATAATATAAAGTAAAAGCCTTACAATTAAAAAGGGACAGACAGAGAAATAAACAAATAAACAGTCGAACAATGCTATCATGTTTCTATAAATCCATGTTTACAAATGCATGTTTTACAAATCCACCTCTTACTAATCCATGTTTTACAAATCCAGTCCAGTGTATCTTTTACAAATCCAATCCAGTCAAAGTTTTACAATATGCCGTCGCTAACAGGATTTTAAACTCAATCATAAAAATGATTATGGGACAGTTAATGTTTACAAAAAGTTCGTAATGAGGACAAAGACAAAGTCTCGCAAGCAAATCATCAGTTAAATTAGCGAACTTGCGTGACTAAAGTTTTCTAGGTTCATTTTCAGTCCGCTACATCCAATGTAGTAAATTTCTTGATAATGCACTAGTCATTTGTTTCCCCCAACCCGTGACCCCCGGGGATGGGTAGGGAAATTACATTTGAATGGTTGTAAAGTAGGTGTATTTCCACTGGGGACTAGAGCAAACAAACACACGTAATTCCCCCACCCCTCTGTTCCTAAAAGATTCTGAGTCATCAAGGAAATGTTAGGGAGATTACCACAATATACAGTTCTTGCCATTTGTGTGTGCCACATGAACTATATAAGGAACGACGCCATATTGATTTTGCACGTGTGAAAATACACATTACCATTGCTCTTCGTTTCTTTTCAGTCCCAGTCCTCCTAGGTAAGAATTTCCCGATATTTACCCCTGTATGTCCCCAGAGGGGTAGGGCAGAGGAACGAAAATCTTGTAATTTCCCTATCCCCTAGAGGCGTAATTGTGGCGTAATCTCGCTTAATCGCCCTAGTAATTTCCCAATATGTCCCCACTATCCCCGGGGGTCGGGGGGTGGGGGGAGCAAATGACTAGTGCGTAAATATGGCCAAAATCTTATAGTTGGTAACCGGCAAAGTTCACCCAAAATGCCTCCTGCAAATATGAATAAGTCGTTCATTTCGGCATGTACTAAAACCCGAAACGCCGAAACCATCGAAACACCGGAACGAAACCACCGGAACCATCGAAACACCTATAAAAACTTGAACAAAACCATCGAAACAGACTCATATTAGACACCACCGAGACTCGACGTCCCGGCGGATTGTCTCTTCGAGTTTCCTGTTTCAGTTGTTCTTTATTCACAATCTTTGCAGATTCCCTCCGGCAGCACAAACTAAGAGGGAAACCGAAATTGTTTTTTACTTTTTTTATTATTTTCCCTTCTAAATCTCAAATTAACTATGTCACGCATGTGAAGTGTCTGCCCATGAACATACAAAGACCTAGGCTTGGCTACATAATTATGGATTTTTTGGGGGGAATTTTAGACATTAAAAAGAATTTTAGAAACTCGGGAATTTTAGAAAAAATTGACAATTTCGAGAATTTTAGAGCAATTTGAACTTTCACCTGACATGCTGGAAACTTTTCACAGGCAATTAAAAACGTTGACTAAACGTGTTTTTTTTTGTATTCCTACCTACCGGTCAGTACGTTCGATTCATATCCATTCCTTATCAGCGGTTATTCACCAAAAGGGGTCCTACAGTGCATCTAGGCAGCGGTTTCTCACCGTAGTCTTTGCTTGATAGCAAATATGCATATGGCACACTTTGCACTTTATAAGAACATAGTTAGTCGACTAACTATGATAAGAATTTCCGGGAATTGTAGAGAGTTTTTGGAGAATTTTAGAGAGCTTTTGTTGGGGAAATTCCGGAAAGAATTTTAGACAATTTTTCGGGAATTATGTAGCTAAGCCTACAAAGACCAAACGCATCAGCATTTCGCGCACCGGTGGCTCAGGCAGCGTTTACACGAACACGGTTTCACGTGGACACGGTTTCATGACTTCGAAACCGCGTCAAAATCGATGCTGTTTGGAAGTGTTTACACGGAACCGTTTTCGCCAGAAAATCCAAGTCGTGTTGGTATAAGCGAGCGCTGTACTACGTGCTAAATTCACTAGTTTGAATCGAACAATGTAAATTTCGCACCAAAGTAATGACCGTATTCAAATCGATGCGGTTTCGCTATTTAAACGACAGACGAAACCGCATCGTTTTGAACACGCTTCACTTTTGGCAGCGGCTTCAAATCGACACGGTTTCGGCAACAGTCTCCATCGGTGTTGTGTAAACAGAAGGTGCAACCGCATCGAAAACGATGCCGTTACAAATGAAACCGCGTTCGTGAAAAAGGCTGCCTCAGTTCGTTGAGCAAAGGGCTGTGATGCGGGGAATACCGGTCGTTTCGCCAACGTGTCAGTTCGCCAACGACCTGTTCGCCAACGTATGAAGTTGGTTCTCCAACGTCCAAAAACACCTTTTTCGTTGAAAATAATTGTCAAGTAGATAACTTGCAATATAATTCACTTCATGAGAGGGATTGTTGATATGAACCGCCATATTTGTTATTGAACCTTTCAATGTGCCCCAATCCCCCCTCAAATTTTATAAGTTTTCTTTGTTATAGTTTATTGCTGGTCATATTCTTTTGCAAACTTGGTGGCTCCTAAAGGAGCCGTTTTTTGGTTGTGATTTTTACTGACTTCTTCAGTTTCCACGAGTGGGGCCGTTGAGATGTGAGCACGTTTTCAGCAACTCATGCGGCGGTCTTCTCTTTCCTTTCGTACTTCTCCCAGTTGTCGAATAGCCTCGCCTGCAGGTTTCGATACTGCTTCCGCTGGACCCACTTCAGTTTTTCATCGGACACAAGCCTGATGGTGACGGCTGTAAGTCTCACCTCTCTGTCCAGGAGCTCGATTAAGGAGTACAGAGGTAATCCGCACTGCTCGCTCGCACGACGATTCAGAGCGTTGTGCCATCCCTCGATGTCGTTGTTCGTTCTGATGGCCTGCTGGTACCCGCTCCAGTTTTTTGGAAGGAACACCGCGCTTTCAATCCACTGTCGTCTGATGTAGGCGACGAGGTGCTGAAGGGGCTCTGTTTGTGCTTCAACTTGCAGAAGAAGGAACATAGGGCTGATCTGGCGGTGAGTCAGGAACGGAAGGGCCATTAACTTTCTGATGTACTAATACACCGTGTCGTCCTCAGAATAGGCTCTCTGCAAGCCGAGCTCTTGCACCTGAAAACAAACATAGCCAAACACATAAGTTACCTAGTTAAACACCTAAGTTAACTAGTTACCTAGTTTTTATATGTGCGAATGTTCAGTCCAAACTAATTGCGATAACGTACCTTCCTCCACACGGCTAGCCTTGGCCAGGCTATTTAGCTGCTCCTGTCTGGCGAAGATCAGATACCTTCTCTGCTTAACTGTCAGGTCGGCTTGGAAGAAACCGGGAGGGAGACATTCCTCGACCAGTTCGCAGGTCGGTTGGCAGCTCTAGCCACATGCGCAGGCTTAGGGAGGGCTGGACAAGGTGCAGCAGTCAGTTCTTTTAACATGACCTAGAAAAAGGTGCCAAGGAAAATTTGACTGTCTCGTCTATGAGATGCTTTTCATCAAGCAGCAATTCTAGTCTCAACACGCAGATTCCACGCAGACTGATTGCATTCACGGAAAGCTCTTTGTTTAAGAACATTCCATCACCTATTGTCGTTTTAGTATTTAAAATTTTTTTATCTTTCACTTTTTTGACTTGATAATAACGTTAGCCAAACGTTGAAACGTCGTCTACAAATTTCAATTACAACTTCTTGAATTTTCTCAAATTTCAGCCTCGGTATTCTTTTAAAAAAAATTTTCATCGCTGAGTTCTCTAAAATATCCTCCCTCACCCACCTCACCTGTCTCATTAACCACGAGGAGTTGGTTTTTCGCCAAATGTCGCCTTTAATTTTGTTTTTGAAACTCGTGCCGGTAAGCGCGCGAGAAAATGAGGTTAACAAGTAAGAAACATATTTTATGCTTTCAAAAATGAAGCGATTGATGCAATAAAACTATACAACGAAAGATTTTTCGATACTTTTCTTGACAATTTTTGAAAGCACAAATACCAATTACTTCGAAAATCGGCACAGTAGAAATTTTAAAGCTGAAAATAGACCGAATACTGACTTAATATTAGAAGAGACAACTTGATCTGGAACATTAAAACCTAGGACGACCACCTCACCTGTCTCATTAACAACGAGGAGTTGGTTTTTCACCAAATGTCGTCTTAGATTTCTTTTTTGAAACTCGTGCGCTGCCGGTAAGCGCGCGAGAAACAAGTAAGGAACGCTTAATTTTACAAAGTGAAAAAACAAGCATACCAAAAGATGGCTGGCGGAATGTCAAAGGCATCCATCTCTTCCTCGATTCTGCTACTCTCCGCAAGTGGATCAGTGATCTCACTGGAATATAGGCATCACCAAACCACCTCTAATCCGGACTTAACAGCATCTCTATGCTGCTGTCTCGAAATTCCCGTGTTGCAACGTCGATGTTGCCAATTGTCGCAGCCATCGCAGAGGAGCGCTTCCTGTCTCGCTGTTACTTCCTCATTGCAATAGATACAATAATAGCTTTCCCTCTCGAGTGACTCTCGTAAAAATATTTGATCAGCGAAAATACTTCGATAAGATGAGTGGGTTGAATTGAACAGAAAATCACATCCCTTTTATACAGCAATACCTGATTAAGCCTGATCGAAATCGCAGGAATTTGATTGGCAGATATTGTTGGTGTTATCTGTTCTTTGTTGTAGTTACATATCATTAAACGCCTCCATACATTGAAAAATGAACGCGAGATCGTTTTCTTGACTGAGCATAATAAGTAAAGAATATCCCGCCACTTGAACTGCTTTACCCAACGTGGACCATGCAAGTTTCCCTTTAAATTTAAACCAACGTCCGAATAAAAAAAAACATCTTACGCAGTACGCATTTATCCGGATAAAAATACTCTTGACTTTAAATCTGACTTTAAGTGGGAATATCGTCGACATTAGTAAGATTGCTGAACTTTAGGTATATTTGACGACTACAAAATCAAATATTTCAAGTGGTGTTCTTTCATAAGAGACAGACGGAAGAGGCACCGCCTATTAGTTGGAATGATCACAAATCGTCTGTGCTCTGTGTGTAATCTATGATACATATTTCAGTATATCTTCTTTTCTTAAAGGGGCGAAACCGGTTAGGTAAAGGGATCGAACTCGAAAGGTGTGGGGCGAACTTGGAGGGGTCGCACTCGCTTTAGAAGGAAACGTTCTGTTACCACTGCATGTCTAATAGGTCCGTACTGTAAATTGACGAAGAACCAACTCTCGAAACGTCAGTCGATCTTACCAAGTTTCAAACTGATCATCTTAATATTTCTACAAATTGCAACTCCAAAACTCGCGTCTTTTTTTCTCTTTTTCTTTAGATAGACTAACATTCGTGACAGTATTCTTGTGATTTGTTACAAATATTGGATAGTGAGCTAATAATAACTGAGCTGGTCTGGCAAATTTGGCAAATAACCTGCAAACCACTGACGTCAATTTTGAGTAGCACTTTACTGTACTTCCCGTTCATTTCGCGTTGTCATTCGTATAGGGAAAAGAAACAAAAGCAAAAACTCCATAATGACAAATATGGGAGACTGAAAATATACAACAAACGCGAAAGATCTTCAGTTGTGAACTTCGAGCAGTACAAAACACTTACAATTTATACCAATTCACGCTTCAAGAATTTAAGTATTAACAATTTCCAAGGAAGAAAAAATATATGGACTTAAAACGTGACGCTTTTAAGTTCACAAATTACTAAAAACAAATTGAGATTTTGAGACGGCAATACCACATTATATTGACGGTTTTAGAGTAAATATCATGATTTCAGTAAAAGTGCAAATAAGGAAGAACTTAGGAAAGTTTAAAGGGGAAAAACACTTCTCACTTTAAGCGTGTACATCCTTGCCTTTTGCAAACAGGCAAAGAAGCATCTGGACATAGACCTCTTTTGTAATGGTGGCCAAATAAAATATTCTTTTAGCATAAGACTTTCTAGCCTGGCTACGACGAGCAAATTTCAAAAGAATATTTGTTTTGAAATGAGGGCTGTAGGTCTAATTAACATAAATACAAAAGTGGTCGCATTTATCATGTGAATGCGTATTCCCTGGGGACATCGACCGCTCACCTGATCTTATGGGTTCTGATTGGCTGATGTTAACTTCTTTCGCGAAGCTGACGATCAGCCCACTTTTGATGTACTCAAAATTCCGGCTATTGGACAAAAGGCACCCCTTGAGGCTTCGCAAAAGAACTCAAAGTGTTTTTCTCTTAGCACCTCAAAACTATATACAGTGCTTAAAGTTGAAATCGGCTCGCCAGTATTTTGAAGTGGTTCGTGATTCATATTGGCGCACTCAAACGAAGGAGAAAGGACATTTCTCTACCTTGCAAATACCATGTCTGCTTTATCCTCTGTTTTAAATTTTTGCTTTTTCGCGTGGTTTTTCGTGTTGCTAGGTAAGTACAGAGATCGTGATTTAGTATCTTGAAGCCCTATTTATTAAGCTGTAGATTCGATGCTTTGTGGGACTTAGCGCTGTTTCATCATTGGAGGCTACTTGTGGAGACTGATCTTATTACACATCATCATATTTTGATTTTCTTAGCGTAGCTTAAGCCGATGTTATCCATAGACCGATTGAGCCTCATCTTTGGAGCCGGTCATTGTCACGATGGAAACTGCTGGAAAACCGCATTTAAAATTGACTTCGAACCTGTTCAAATCTAAAATCTAAAATCACACCTGCGTCTGATATCGCCGGCAAATCTTGCCCAATTTTCATCCGGTTTCATTTAATTTCGCGCCGATTTTACTGAAATCGCCCCTTAAGAAGTGCTGAATTGTAATGAAATCCCTATCGCCAGAGTACGGGAAATCACCATAATGCGCCCTAAAAGATAATATTCGATAGCAAACATTACCGATTAGTATAAAAATTTCCTGATCCAAAACAGTTAAATTAATGTTCAGATAATAGAGAGATTTAGCCAGCAAGAGGCGAGAATCTGACTGAAATTTGTGTTTTGACAAACATAAAGAAATAGCAAAAGGAAGAAATCTGTGAAACTAAAATCATTCCCCCCTCTTTTGGATCAAGATTTTTTTTCTCAGACGGAACTTTGTTTGATTTGTGGTGCAGTTAATCCCATAATCGAGAAACTGATAAGTGTATCATTGACTTATGAAAAATGACTTTTTATCGATTAATCGCATCATTCTTTACGGTAAACAAATTGATATATCAGTGTGGGCTGCAGTGCATTAATTAAACCTTTCGCTGACTTTGTTGATTGAAAAAAGTCAAGTATATTTACATGATACAGCCACTGATGGTTACGAACAAGTCTCTTGACATCATTCACAAAAATAAATGGTAACTTATGCTATTTAAAATATTATAAACGCGCATTAATTAAGATGTTGTCTCTTTTAGACATCTGCACACGACGAAATCTTTCGTTCCAACTCTGTCGTCTTTAATATTAATAGTGGCCCTTTTGTCAAAAGTTGATTTACTAAGTACGTACTGAGTAGTGTGTAGTAGCTTGCTAAGTCTTGAGCATTTGACGTAGTGCATAGCATTATCCACGCATTGATTAGCTTATGTCGCTTTACTAGGACAAAGACAAGAAAATGATGTTGTTTCTTAGGTGCGAGTACCTCGGAATTGAGTCGAATTAGTTTGGTTTCTGTGTGCGAATAAATACCACTTATTTAAAAGGTAGTTTAATGATATGTCACAAGCTTGGTGTAGTACTCTTCTAAGGATTTGCGTATATTTTTGTAGGACGTATAATTTTGTACGCGAAAATGTATTATTTTTCTTTCTTCCTCAATGAAGCAAAAAAGGGCGGTCCCTGAGACATTTTTTTAGTTTTATAGAGCTTTAGATAAATTAGTCACTCTTCTCGCAAGAGCCTATTGTGTTCTCCTCCCAGAAAAAAGGGATACGCATCAAATACGTATAAGATTCGGTCTCTTTCAGCTATAAACACCTGTACACGACAAAATTCGTCTCTCCAACTCAATCTGTCTTTTCTTTAAAAGTGGCCCTTTTGTCCAAAGTTGATTTGTTATGTAGTTAAGTGTGGTAGCTTGCTAAGTCTTCAACATTTGAATTACATTGCATAGACTGAATTATCCACGCATTGATTCTCTCATGTCGCTTTACTCGGATAAAGACAACCCGAAAATGATATTTGTTAGTTGCGAGTACCGAATTGAGTCGAATTAATTTGTTTGAGAATAAATACCACAACGATTTAAAAGATGGCCTCTCGTATAAGCCTGGTGGTTTCCTGAGGTCTCCTCGCCTAACAACGTGCTGTATGCTTTTTTAAAAATTTGTTATACACATAAAGGCAAATAAATAAGGATGAAAAGGTGGTCATGCAAGCTTGGTGTAGTACATGTACTCTTCTAAGGAGTTGCGCATTTGTAGGACGTATAATTTTGCACGTGCTAAGTCATGACAAGGCAAATTTAATATTTTCTTTCTTGCTCAATGAAGCAAAAAAGGGCGGTCTCTTATCTTCTAGCTCCGCCAAACATTTTAGAATACAATAATACAATACAATACGATACATGTACATACTTAATTAACCGCTCCCCATAGGGGTTTTTCAACACACTCAATCAACTCAATTGTGTGTTCTCAATCAACACACAATCAACGAAACGACGGAACAGAACAACAACAACAACAACAACAACAACAACTGTGAGAACCCCAACTGGTAGGCTTAGCTACATAATTCCCGAAAAATTGTCTAAAAGATCTTTCCGGAACTTCCCAAACAAAAGCTCTAAAATTCTTTTAGAAATGTCTAAAATTCTCCAAAACCTCAATACAATTCCCGAAAATTCTTTTAAATTTCGTTTTTTATAGTGTTAAGGACGTTCGCGCTAATTGTTTGTGTGCAACGTTACTGCGCAGGTAACGCGACTGTAATATGTCACGCATTACTTCGAGCATTAGTGAAGTTGAGGTTTTAAAACCTTTGCAAAAACCGTGGACGATAAGTCTTCCACAGCGTTGGATCAGAGAAGATCGTGATCAGTCAAAATTGATTTAAAATATTTATGAAAGTCAAGTAGACTACTGCACCACTGATATTCGCGATGTTTATCAGTCGTGCGCTAGTCTACTTGACTTTCATACAAAATTTTCAAGCATCACTTAAAATAACATGGCGACAAGAACGCCGAGGAAAAAATTCCAGGCCGGCAAAAGAATGGCACATTTATTTCCGAATCATCATGAAACTTCGAAGAGAAGTGAGCGGGAGGATGGAAAAGCTCTGGAAAAGGTAGCTGATCGAGTAGACTAGTGGCTGAAAGTTTGGAAAACTCGAGGACGAACCGTTGCGTAAATTTAATGGGGCTGTTTCTTTTTAATGTTTTTATTGCCCTACGAACTTAAGTTCAAAGTGAATGCATGTTTTAAAGTTCTTTTCCTTTACTTTCGTGAAAATTGAGCAGTATTTTCGTCCTCGTCCGCTTGAATAGTGCGGACCTGCGTGGAAACAATCACAAAAAAACACACTCCAGAAGATGAGCATGACGGCAATGGAGAGATATTATACAAAACACCAACCAAATGAAGATGACCCCTGTTTAAAACTTCGTTGCTATGCTCGAGAAAGGTTTTTTTTTCGGTAAAAACCTTTCATCTCTTCCACGATCGGTCCTCTCTTGGGTTCCAGTCCTTGCCCGACAGGTCACGCAAAAGCGTGACCAACGAACTTTTCCAAGAGCTTTACACTAGCACATCGATTTTACTCGTTCAGATCATCGGTGACCCCTATTTTTTTAATCATGAATCACTTAATTTACTTACTATCTACAAAATATGATGAAATGAAAAAATTCTCACCGTAAGAAGTTATCTTTTTTTAACATTTTCTTTCCTCGTGCCATCGAATTCTGGTAGTGGTTGCAACGGATAGAGCTTACGAAAACGCTCGTCGAGGATGAACTCTACTGTTTACCACATCCCTAGCGGCATACAATTATCTAAAAATCTCACTCCTAAAAACCTATGCACGGAAACTTTCACTCTAACAGTTTATTTTTATGATTTTCGATGGATGAGCAGATGAGCCTACATCTCGCTATTATGACCGATTTCTCGAAATTAAGGCATTTTTCCACTGCCATTTTCTCCGAAACAAAGTCGGTGACCCCCTTTTTTTTTTTCGTTTTTGGAATAAGTACCTTATGACCTAACTCTAGGCGAGAAATGAAGAAAATCTCACCGTGGGAAGATTTTGGCGCGAATGTCCTTAAGTGTGGTATATGCATATTTGCTATCAAGCAAAGATCCGGATTCCGAAACTACGGTGAGAAACCACTTCTTAGAAGCACTGTAGGACCTTTTTTGGTGAATAACCGCTGATGGATAGCAACCTACTGACCCCTCTCCTGGTAGGTTGAAATACAAAAAAACACGTTTTGTCAACGTTTTTGCCTGTGAAAAGTTTCCAACATGTCAGGTGAAAGTTCAAATTGCTCTAAAATTCTCGTAATTGTCAATTTTTTCTAAAATTCCCGAGAGTTTCTAAAATTCTTTTTCATGTCTAAAATTCTCAAAAAGATTCCGGAATTATGTAAGCTAAGCCTACCAACTGGCCGGAGGCAAATCAGTTGGCTATTTACAAGTGCAGCTAGGAAGTTGAACCGGGGACTACCAGGATCAAATTCAACGAGTGGTCAGAGCGGGTCTTGAACCCGGGATCTCCGGATCTCAAGGCAAGCGCCCTAACCACTGGGCCACACTGCCTCCATTTTCAGTGAAGTTTTATAGAGTTCATTTACATTAATTCGGTCACCATCCCTACAAGATCTAGACTGTCTGGTTTTTGTCTCTTGTCTTCTCCTCCCAGAAAAACTAGAAAGGATACTTTTGAGTAATGTACTTGACAATTTTAAGTACTTGAAACTTTGCGCATGCGCTATTGCCATAGATGTAGGCTTGCCTTCCTGTTTTGTCACGAAATTGACAGGTTTCATTTCTGGCCGATATTGCTCGATTCTGTGTTTTCCGTCTTATTTATAAACCGAATGCAAAATGTAGGCTAATAGTTTTTTTTATGTCATTTCTTCTTGTGCTATGTGGTTGTATTAATCTTGTCGGCCAATACAAAACTGAAGAGATCTGACCCGATTGTCGTTGCCAAATGAGGTAATTGAATCTCTGGTTGGTGCAAAGTTAAAGGACTTATTTGCTGTCCTCAGGAGCCCTTGAAAAGGAAAGCAAAGGAACTTTATTTAAGTGTCTAGTCGTTCTAGCGCTGAAGCACTAATTGGGGACACTGTAAATTGAAATTAACAATTTAACCCTAACCCTACGCACTCCATCCTTTGCGCGTATCTTTCTACTTTTAGACCATAGTTAATAGAGGGGAGAGGTTATGAAACCCGACAACTTTCTTTGTTGTAGGTTTTTGTTCTCTTTTCTGGCCTTGACTGTGCACAAAACACAATAGCCGTACTGAGGACTTAACCAATAGAAACGTGTTGGTTACGTAATTCATGCATAGTGTATGAGCGCAAAACAAAAGATTGTGCACGGTCGTGGACTTTCCAACCTAAATCTTGGTATCTTTGTTTGTTCCTTTGATGTTTGCCGAGCTTCCTAACCATTCCCCTGCATTAACTATGTTTTAGACCTAACCCTTCAGCGGGAGACTCACATTTACATCGATTTGCACAACTTGCATACATTGTTTTTGCTGTTTTTATCTTCGTTTGACAATAACTTTATTTTGAGTGGCCATTCTAAGCAGTGCGTACAGAACGGAAGAACTCGTGGCATTCTTAAAATAGGAAGATACGCGCAAAGGTTGACTCATAGGGCTTGCTTGGGAGAGGTAAGCTTCTTCTCATGGTCCGCCATTTTTGCATTCGGTCTGATGTTCTCTTCCGTGTACCAGGTGTACAGGGTGATATTTTTCGTAATCAAGACGGCAATGTGTGGTACCAGCAAGGAGTTGGTCTTATCAAGCAAAACCTCAAAGTCAAACCGAAAACTCACACCGCCAGAAATGCCATTGTATTCCTCGGAGATGGAATGGGCGTGACCACCATAACGGCTACGCGTATTCTTGCTGGGCAGTTGAAGGGAAGTAAAGGGGAAGAAAACGTGTTGAGCTGGGAGCGGTTTCCTTGGTCGGCTCTAGCGAAGACATACGCTGCTGATATACAAGGAACAGATTCTGCAAGCTCAATGACAGCAATATTGAGCGGAATAAAAACCAACGAAGGTAGACTCACTGCTATCTGTCTAGACCCTAGAGAGAAGGTGTAAAGTCTTTTCAGTGTCCAAGGTTTGGTTTGTTTTAAACCCAATGAATTTCTCCTTTGGAGTAAGATACAGGAAAAACGCTGTTAAAAGAAGCTGTTTTCAAGAGAAATTGATTCTCCTGGAGCGTTTCTTGAATTCCTACACATCTAATCATTAACTTCCCCTGGTTGGGTATGATATGAATTGAACCCAATCTTAACTGAAGATTATGAGCGTTGAATAACGAGAAGGGTAGGGGTGAATAACAACCTCAACTTATAATTAGTTTCATGGCTTTAGATCTGGTTTTATAATTTGTTTCATCAATCAGAGATCCTCAAAAGGGGTCCGAGAAGTTTAGTACCGAAAGAGCTGCCAACTAACAACCGAATGTAGAAGAGAGAAAATGTTGAGGTGACTGTTTGACTTGATCCTGATAGGCATCGCACTTATCGAACCTCGAAAGAAAAAATGGACTGGACGAAGTCTGTTTCTCAGTAATATACTTTTTAATTAGAAGATTCGTCTTTGCTTCGGTAATGTACTTTTTCTGCATGCAAACATCTTTTGTCAGTCGCACAGACTAATCGACATCTATTTTGCTTCGTACCATTCAAGATATCCTTGGTGTTGACGCCAGTGTTCGAAAAGATGATTGCTCTTCGATGACGGAAAAAAGCAAGGCTATATCCATACTTGCTCTTGCTGAGAATGCTGGGATGTCAACGGGAATCGTTACCACCACGCGCGTCACACATGGGACCCCCGCCAGCGCGTACGCTCATTCGGCCAATCGTGACTGGGAGTGTGACGAAGATATTGGAAACAAAAGAAATGACCCAGGATTCAATTGCAAGGACATTGGTAACTACTCAAAATACTTCATATATCCTTTCACTTAAAATTAAACCTGGGAATTACTGAAAACTTTAATTTAGAAAACCGCTCTTTTTCTTGCTTCTTTTACTTTGATACGTCCCTAAACCAACAAATCTTTCACCGCCTTTTCGCAAGAGCCTTGCAACCGACAGCCCTTAAACTCTAATGCTTTGATTTTCTTTTCAGTATGGAAAGCAATGTATACTGTTTTACTGTAAATATGCAAATATGTCTATCCTGTAAGTAAGTTGTTTGTTTTGTGTGTGTGTGTGGAATTAAAAAAAAAAATTAAACCTCATCCAGTTACACGCGTCTCACAATCACTTGGACTTGCACCAGTTCCTTCTTTGTCAGTTGAGACGCGCGCTTTTTGACTGTGTTTTGCGTGAAAAAGCACGATGGACTTAAAAATTGCGCGGCTAGCTTGACTGACATAGCAGTCTATTTGCTTAAGATGCAAAAAAGTACTTTCATTAAATATCGAGGACTAAAACTTATGAAAAAAGCTAGAACTACTGGATGAACCAGCCGATAAATTTAGCACGTTTTAAAGATCTAGCTAGGTTAGTCCTGTTTTTAATTTGGCAAGTATTATCAATTGAAAGCGTTTCAGTTTATTCTGTTCGAAAGTTCTTTTTCTTGCAATAACATATGAGCAAGTGAGCTCATACACGTAAATTTATAACTGGTCTTATTTATTGATCTCATAAACATGCAGCACCTAGCTTAAATTTTGATTTCATATTCTCAGTAGTACGATTAAAGAGTGTTAGGTGGTAAAGGCGTCGTGGTTAGAGGCGCTAGGTTTCCCAGCTATGACTGTAAGATGGAAATGCTTTCGATGATCCCGAATTCGACTTTACTGCGCCTTGTGATGAAGCTATTGTAGTTACTTATCACAGTCGGTTCATTGGAATTCTTGTACAGTAAACACCCACATATAAGAACCTAGATTTTTCCAAGTTAGGTTGAAATAGGTTCTTATAAGTATGGTATTTATAGTAGTTTTAAGCTATCTAGGTCTTGTTTCCACAAACGATATCTACTCTGTGATACATATGGTATGACTGATTTCCTCTGACGAGGATGCTGATACCTACCTTTATATTTCAATCATAACCATGAAAAAAAAAGTTTTAAACAAGATCTGTGCAGTTTAAAATTTGTTCCAGACGCTTGAAATTTTTACAGTCATTTTCTAAAATAAGAGCCTGTTTAATTTTTTAGGCTAAACTGGTTTTTATGGGAGGAGCGTCAAAAATAAAATTTTTAGCCTAACAGGCTCTTAAATTCTAGGTTATTTTATGTGTGTGTTTACTGTATTCTATCGTAGTTCGTATAGATGTACTGGTTATGAAACAACTGATGATATCGGATTTTATGTTCGCGTGACCGTGGCAAAGCACACGGTTCACTACTGACTTTTGAATACATTAATCGAAAATTTTGATTGGCTATCTTTTAGAAAAAGGGTGTGGTTTGTGCATGGTCATGCAAGGCAAAGACATCGAACAGAAACATAAAACAAAGAAACTTGTCGAATTTCATAACCGACTCGATCGTATATTAACTATGATTCTACACACTTTCCCACGAGCTTCACTATTTAAATGCTAGGTTCTGAACTTGACTTGTAGACCTTGTTTCTTTCATTGTATTCGACAGCTTTGCAGCTTGTGGAGTTTCCTTATGGTGACGGTATTGAGGTGATATTTGGAGGAGGCCGCAGGAAATTTCTGCATCAAAATCAGACCGACCCCGAGTATTCGAATAAGACAGGAGAGAGACTCGACGGAAAAGACTTGATTCAACAGTGGCTCCGCAAACACAACAACTCAAAGTACGTGTGGAACCAAACAGAATTTGACAAAATCGACCCGGAGAAAGTTGACCACGTTATGGGTATGTTTGTTCGGGCATCTAATGTTCAAAAACGCAATTTTTGTCCTTCTTTTAGCCACTATATGACATGTCATGTCGAATCCCAACGGGAATGAAAGAGAACGTCGTTCACAACTTTACACACAAATATATATTAGGGAGCTTAAGCACGCGCGTTTTTGAGACGCGGACGGCAACCGGAAGACAATATTTCGCGCGCCAGGACAATGATGTCTCCCAGATTTTTATACTAATCATCTCTAATGGAGAAAAGATACTTAGCAATATAAATGTTGTTGTGTGAAGATAAGTTTAAAGGGTACACAGCTCACTTCCGGTTGCCGTCCCCGTCTCAAAAACGCGCGTGCTTAAGCTCCCTAATGGCTTAGTGACCAACGGTTCGGCATCCGAATACCTTCCGGCAGATCGCGGGTTAGAACCACGACAGTTGAATGACTGAGGAGAAAGTGATGCCTTGGTACTCACCCCTGCAAATAGTTAGACTCTCAGGACTTCTAAACCTCATACCGTATACTATATGAACCATGGGCCCTTTCTCACAACAGTACCCTTGCTATTAATAATGTGGGATGTTAAATAACGTACACACTGTTCGCGGAGAGTGGGACATGGAATTCCTGGAGTTTTGGTATACCTCTGCCAGAAAATGATCGACCTCGCTGGACTTGCTTGAAGGGCCTCTGAGTGAGTGAAAATACAGCCAAAAGCTAGGCTTGACTATTCAGTTCCAGGTGCTCAGTAGATCCTTCACTGAGACATAGTGTTTTAAGTAAATTAGCGCGTATATAACTGTACATTCTTCATATTTACCCTTAATCTAACATTTACCCTTACAATTGCGAATAAGGCTATTGCTAATGCCAAGCATATCGGAGGCGAATGCTATATGTACACATATTAAATGAAATGTTGACAATTGAACCCATTTAAAAATCAGAAAAATCCTAGCCCCAGATCGGATTCGAACCTACGACCCTCCGTCAGTCTAGTCGGATGCTCATTGGTGTGTTGGAGGTGAATATATGACTGAATTCATGAATATAGTAACTGCTTGTTGCCGCGGTTAATTATTGTCCACACGAGTTACTAGCAAATCTACAAGTCTACAAGTATGGGGTCCTGTTTCTTGTCCCTGTTGTATTCCAGTCCGATAAAGACAGCCGGAGCATAGTACATCGGGTAAGCGTTCGAAAAGTTTAATTCATGGGCGAGTACATATTGGGGAAGATCCTTTAGAAGAAGAACTCCCTGTCCACACGTATCTGCATATTTTCGAAAACGAAGACTTTTACTTCCCTCCCGTCAACAAGAAAATGTCGTTTTCGTAATGGTTTGTTAATAATAAAATGTTGTTGTTGTTGGAGCATGATTTTCGAATAAGTTGACATAAGAAGCGCGTGGTAACTCAGAGAGCGCATGCGCACGCATGTTCTATAAGTGGGTGGAGGTAAGCGTTTTCGTATTCGGGTATTACTGTGGACTCGCAAATGAGAAAAATGCTATGTGAGGACGCAGATTTTTTTCATAAGCGGAGAGAAAATCTCCGTTTACGAAAATATCCCGATAAATGTGGACGGGGCCTAATACAGTCATCATAAACTAGACTTGCAAGGCTCAGATTTTCATTTTCCCACTGTCACTATGGTTTCATATCAAATCTTTCTCGGTTTTCCATTATTATTTGCTTAAAATACGTTTTGTTTAAACTTCACATGTCTCTCTTGCAGGTCTCTTCGAGTATTCTCATATGAAGTACGAAGTAGAGCGCCTTAATGATACAGCCGGAGAACCATCCATTGAAGAGATGACTAAGAAGGCCATCGAAATACTGAAAAAAAATCCCAAGGGATATTTCTTGTTGGTAGAAGGTTTGTGTCTCAAGCCTTTGCCACCTCAAAGCAGTGGCTAGCTGCTTAAATTGCAGATCAACTTTAATTTTCATCGTGCTCTTTCATCTTTCAAGGGGGACGCATTGATCACGGACATCACGCTGGATGGGCTGTGACGGCTTTGCACGATGCAGTGGCTTTGGACAAAGCAGTTTCCAAAGCGGTTGAAATGGTGGACAAAGGTAAATATTGTGTTGGAAGATACATACTAAAAAGATGTATTTTTAATGCGGATATGCAAGGTAAAAGATCATCCCAGTGTAAAAATCCGAGGAGCCAACCTAGAAGTCCCCGCGTAAAATGGTTAAATGTGTAAATTGGTAAATATTGTAGGAGGAATCAATCTCGACTTGCTCAACTGGGCGCGCAAGGTGGTACCGGTATTGCTTAAACTGGCGCGCAAGTGGTATTGATATTGTTCTACACGACCGAGGTGTTTTAGGAGTCATGAAGTAGAAACTCGCACTGAGAACCAAAGTGCTATTCAGGTTAGCGATTGAAAAATCAACTATTGAAGCAGATCTGATGCAAATCGAGTTTCCTGGCTCAGAAATTGATTTTGTCCGGACACAAATCAGAAACAGGGGCGACGATTTGTCAGACGCAAATCGGAATCAGGGGCGACATGTTCAGGATATAATTTAAACGTATCTCAACTGCCTTTCATACTCTCTTATGCGGGGGCAGATGTAGTGAAAACTGTTACTAGTTAATTAAAGAGACTTGGAAGAAAATCCAAGATCGAACCGAACCCTGCTCAACCGTGGATATTTTGGGACTGTTTCTTTGCATCTGCCTAGGTTGCTTGATTCATTGTGGCGATGTCTTGCTTACAAAGTGGAGATAGTGACTCTGACAAACAATTTCAAGTTTCCTCAGAAATGAATTATGCGTTCTCTTTCGTTTCTTCTAAGCAGATAACTTATCTTATAATGATATTCTTTATCCGCCTCTGATGTTAATGTTAATTCTCTTAAATAAAGAGGCTCAATACTTGAACATGTCCTATATCGAAATTTAATCGTAAGGATCTTCCAAGAGGTTCCCACCGGAAAAGCCTACAATAGTTAAGACGCTTTACCCGGCGGAGGTGCGGCGGAAATCTTCAAAAGGGTGAGGAGCATCCCTTATTCTTTCAACAAACGCCCTTTGGAAGACAACAACAAAAGCAACAACAAGTTTATTTACCCCAACTCCAGATCTTTAAGCTTCTTTACAATATTATTTATTCAAGAATAATAACAATTAATTAATTAATCCAATTACAAGGAAGGAGCTGCCTCAATAACTTTAAAGTTAAAAGGAGCGGAAAACCAGTCTTACAAATATGTTAATAAAAATTTAAAGTGAGTGTTATATGCATGGCAATATTGAGGAAAAATGTTAACTTAAGAATGCAATACAGACTAGAGAAAACGATAAAGTTTCGAGTGTACCCCTTGTCAAGGTTAGTTTCTGCCAACGTGACGGGATCTGTTCTAAGTGTATTTGTGACACCTCTCACATCTTGGGGAATATCTTTGTAATAAACACTCAATGACTGGGCCAGAGGGAAACAGTTCATTTTGTTTCAAGAGAATCTCAATGTTTCCTCCAAGGCGCAGCCGAGGGAAACACTGAAAGAAAAACGAAAAAAGAAAAACGTGCAATGGCAACAACAACGGCGGTCGTCGGTCAACATTCGCGGGTAACAGTGCACTGTTACCCTCTGACGTCATAGATTTTGCACTTTTGCCCGCTCAAAGACTTTTGGCGGGAAACAGTTTTATTGTTAGATGTCATGTGGCCTCGAAGTAACCAACGACAGCGCGAGCTGTTGGGGGAAAAAATTATACTATATAACAATAATACTTCTTAAATCATACCACAGATGAAACACTGATAACGGTAACCGCTGACCACTCTCATGTCTTCACAATCGGTGGATACCCAAAGCGTGGGAACCCTGTGTTTGGTTTGATAAAAGAAGTTGATAATAAGACTGCCTTGGATCTCAACGGTAAACCATACACTACACTTGGATATGCAAATGGACCAGGCGGGTTGAACGGGTCCCGACCAGACATAACCAAAGTGGATACCGCTGACATTTACTACAGACAGCAGGCCACTGTATTACGGAGATCTGAAACCCATGGATCTGAGGATGTTGGTAAGGGCGTTGAAGACTAACTGTAAAAGGCAAGGACTCCGCAGACGAGGAAATGTCGTTGCGGAAACCTTGTTTCCTGAAATCTCTCTCTTTTTGTATGTGACATGTAACATTCGCTAGCGAAACAAACTTTGCTTCGCGAAAGAAAAAGCTATTTGTCAGAAACATTTTATTCCTAGTTTGCGTTCTGTAAGAAACGTTTTAATCTCTCCTTCACAGCCATTTTTTGCGATGTCATGCAGCGCTCCCGCCAAAGAGCGAGGGGGGCGCTGCGCGAGATTGAAGGAGGCTAGAAGACAACAGTGTTTCTCCTTTTGCGGCAACTTGTGCTCCTTTGCCAAACTAAGTCAAAGAATTCTTTTAGTAGACTCACAATTTACGACTGCTTTTATAGGAATATTCGCGGAGGGGCCTGGTGCCTACTTGTTCCATGGCGTAGTGGAACAGCAGTATGTGTTTCACGTGTTGGATCACGCCTTATGTTTGAGTGCCAGCAAGCAGAAATCATGCGAAAGACTAGGAGATAGAAGAGAAAGGCCTATTAACGGCGGAGCTGACAAGAAATCTGTTCCCTCACTATGTTTTATATTTGTAATTGGAGTGTTGCGGTTCTTGATGTCTTCAATGTAAGGCGTGTAGACTAATCCGGCCTTGTTCCCAGGGTCCCTCTGGTTTTAGGCGAAAGACCTTGGTATAGTCTAGTCACGTGTGTTCGCCACAGTTAAAGACATGAAAGGGAAGTCCTCTTTCAGTGGAGTCAAACGTCTCTCTTATCAAATGAATATGTTTGTCGTGTCCCACATTTCGGGACACAAATGATCAGACAATAACAGGCTCTCTCTCTCTCTCATTCGCACCAAGACACGTAAAGAGGAGAGACCCTAGGAAAGAAGGTTTATCTTGAACACGCCTTCTTTTTAAAGGCCCATCTTTTAACCGACGAGCATCGCCTGCCGTGGAACAATTTTCATACATGAAAATCCCGCCAAAGCTACGATCGCTACGAATTCGAAAGTAAAGCCTGTCGGTTGAAGGTGGGCCTTTAAATTAATTTAAATTTAATTTAATCAAGTTTCAGATTTACAGTTAAAAGGCAGTAACTGTTTTGTAATGAAGTAGAATGAACGAAAGTCGTTTCTTTAAATTAATTTACCCAGCTTTCGAAAACGCACCAACAGTACGTTTCCTGAGTTAAAATCACCGTTTAATCTCCTCTAGAATTAGAACTGCACTACAAACACATGCTAAATTAAACTAATCCGCTCAATAAACTCGATATATCTCAGTAACACAGCCACTAATTGACAACTATTAACCAATCTGTAGGTGGCCGTTTACCGAGCTAAGATAGCATAAAAAGATGATTTTAACGCAATTGTTCCTGTAACGATTAAGATATTTTCGGGTGCAAAGCTTGGAGGTGAATAGCCAGGGGCACCTAACGTCAATTTTCGGAAAATATCTGTTCGGAAGACTATTTGAGATCTAGAATTTTCGGAACATTTGTTCTAAAATTTCTTGCTTGCCTGCCTGTCCAAGGATTTTCGAACCTCTAAAAAATGGCATAATTGCCGAATTAAAACGGATTTTTACCCTAAAAAGGTCACCTAGAATTTTCGGGAGCCTTTTTCTGGCTGAAATTTTCGGAAATGTAAGTTTTGATCCCTAGAATTTTCGGGTCACTAGACTTTCAGCTAGGAAATCCGAACAGGTAACAAATTTTAAGGGGATAAAAATATGCCTATTACTACCGTTTAAAGACCAAAATACGTTTAACAATGCTATGTTTAAGTGATTTTGAACTATATTCTCGTTGGGTGCCCCTGAATAGTTAACAACTATTCACCGAAGTGGAGGCGGCTAGCGGTGGATATATATATATATATATATATATATATATATATATTTCCAACGCTAGCCACCGACACTGAGGTGAATAGTTGTTTTAGTATATATTAAAACAGTGAGATAATATACAGCACAAAAAATGAATTTGGATGTTTTCTTCACTTGTCACGAATGCAAATCGGCACGCCATTTTTTCCCGAGTTGCTCGGAGGTAAATAGCACAGGATATTCGGAGTTTGACGAGCCAATCAGCGCGCGAGTTCAACGCTATCTACTGTTTTAGTATATACTAACAAAGGATATTCGTAGTTTGAGTAGCCAATCAGAGCGTGCCTTCAAGGTTATCCACCGTTTTAGTATATACCGGTACTTATTACAAATGTACACGACTCGACCCGGCTCGATTCATTTCGGTCGCTTTGCGTGACAAATTGAACAATAAAAATGTGGCATATCCACAGTTCCCGCCACGAGCTGCTGGGCTGTCTCATCAAAGTATCCAAGAGAGACAGGCTTGCACAGTCATTTAAAGCTCGTTTGCGGTATTGATACTCAATAAGTAAATGTCACATGGCTTCCAGTTAAACAATTCGTGGTCCTTGGAAATACACTTGTGATTTGCGGACTTGTTCCAGGGTTCTCTCAAATCTCCTTCCTTGGTGTCTGCTCCCTCGCCGCGGCCATGACTTCAATTCGTGTTGTGACAAGCAGTGATAGATTATTTTATCATGTATTTGACCTCATCAGTGATGTTGGCCAAAGAGGATCTTTTAGCTCTGATTAATTAAGGACACCCAAATCCCCTTTATATTAATTCATTACGCCTAAAAACGAGGAAGCAGACTGAGAAAAGTGCACGGTTTCTGGAGTAGCCTTGCGTGGTTGTAGCTGGTCGTTGTAGCATTCACTTTCTTGCGGTCAATTAGAGCCTGAAATAAATCACCCGTTGCCTTGAAAACGAATACGTGTTAAGTAACTGTTTGTCCTCAGGGGTTTGCGGGACCCTTTGTATTGGCACGCGCAAGTTTTACATTTTGGTAACCAAATTTGCGGTTACGGGAAGACGCGAACACCTGACGATAAATTGTCCATTTTTTATCCAAGCACTCACTCTGTTCGTACCAAGTTTATTCCTGAAATGTTGGTACACACTTTCCTTGCCTACTGGGAGAAATCGTGAAATTATTACAATAACGGGAAATAATGTTTCCAGATAATCTCCTCGCAGCTTAAAGGCTCTCTGTTAATCCTGGATGAATGGAATGGGTAGTAACGTTGCCGGCATTTGATAACGTTATTGAAAACACTGTACACTGTCGAGTGCACAGAGGTAGGTCCGCAATGTGTATAAGTGATAGCGGGCTTGTGACGAACACTTTAGTTTACAGGCTCAACACTTCCAACTTTGGAAACCCTCAGACTGATGCGGGTTCTCAATCCCAACTTGCAACAAAACCTACGAAGAATAAGCTGTCTGAACGCGGATCGAAACGATGTTGTAAACAAAGTGTAAATCATTGGATTTATGAAGCTGTTGGAGTAATGCAGCCACTTGCTTAGATTCGCCCATGCTCTGTTAACAGAACAGGTTCGACAAACAGCAAAAACTAAAACAATGAAAAAGAAAGGTCCCCAGCAAACTATAAACGCTCCAACAACAACACCCAACATTTTTGTAACTTTGAGTTCGCGGCGAAAGGACCTAGTGTTTTGGCAGTGAATTCTTTGTTGAATCGCAGAACGAACGCTGTGAATTTGGCGAACCTGCCGCAATGATAAGCATAAAATTCTACTGTATACTATAATGAGAACAGTCAAGGGAACAAAGAAGCCCGCGAAGGAAATAAATATTCCATATACAGATCCCGCTATGGGCTTGATGGATTTTACGACTGTTACAACAGATAAAGTTGCACACACAAATGCGTACAGCCATCCGAGTGCAATAGAAACTTTAGCACGTTTCGGGGTCACTCGGCTGAGATAGATCAGGGGAGAATTGATTGCTGTGTATCTATCAATGCTGATCATACACAAACTCGCAATAGACGCAGTGCTGCACAGTATGTCCATGTACTGCCATGAGTAATAAAGTACTTTTTGCATCAGTTGATCTCCATTGGGGATCTTCTTGATGTTACATATACGAAAATACAACCAGACCGGCATTGAGAGCGAAGCAACGAGGACATCCGCAACTGCTAGTGACACAACGAAATAGTTTGTAACGGTGCGGAGATTGTGAAAACGGTAGAATGCTAAAATGACTAAACCGTTTCCAAACAATGCAATAAATATTTCTAAAGATAACAGCACCACTGTGGACTGGAAATCCACCAAATCAATCGAAGAAGTTGATGTCGACAAGCTGTTGTTATTTTCTGCCAGTGGAAAAGATACATTAGTCATGATCGAGAAGGTCATCAGGACATCGTCCTCGTCTACTCTTCAAAGTTTCAACACACTGTGACAAAGAAGTTTGCGCTGAGAAAAATTTATTCTTTTCAAGGAAAATTGCAAATTAATGTTGTTTGCACAAGAGTTTGATTCAGACAGATTCCAAAGAAAATTCCGAGTTTCTTGTCAACTAATAGTTTGTATACCACCGGATGACACGTGAATTGCGCCATTTGATTGCATAAAAGGCCGGTGCTTAAAAACCAAAAAAAATCGGACAATAGTCTGAAATGAAATTTCCTTAAAAAAAATTATTCGAAATCACAGCTGCTTTCTCTTAATATTATTGTGGAAAAAATTAAATTTCACTTCAAATAGACTGCCAGCAATATCCTTATGGCCAGTTCATACGAGTTAGGTTGCATTGAGCGAAGACAGCAGGTCAAATAGCGAAAGATGAAGCATGAAATCCCACTTGTTCTGAGCGAAGATCGAAAATGAGAAGCTGATTTTCTCATTCTCGAGATTGCTTTTATCCGAATCTATGTAACAGTAATTTTGATAAACGTAACTTGAACTTCGAAATCAGGACTGCTTAATTACAAGAAAGTACATATTCATATCTCAGTTTGCTAATGAAAACAAAAGGCCTTATGATCTAGTATGATAATTTTTTTTTATCCATAGTTTAGGGCGGAACTTTCTAAATTGAAAAATAAAGAAAGCTAGCAAAAAAAAAATTGAACAAGAATAATTCCAAATGTAAATAAAGGACTGTTCTTATTCTATTCAATAGCGATATTTCTTGTCTACAAACATTGAAGTCGCGTTTCTTTTGATATTGAAATTTGCCAACCACGGAACAAAAGAAGATATTGTTTCAACAGCCAAATAGCTTATGGTTTGCATTTCAATAACAATGGGTGACGTAACGAGAAATATCGCTATAGCCTCCACTCCTGCAAAATATACCTTTAAACTGCAGGAAAACGACATTGACATTCGCAAAGGCATACAAAAAAAATTTAAGACAGTCGGAGATTTCTTGTTTTTTTTCATGCGCTTTTCGTCGGCGGTTGCACGTATCTTCTTTGCTTAAAATTGCAGAGTGGCCCATTTGATCAATTTGGTATGAGTTTTGTGCGCTAAATTCAAACTGATCGCAGTGATAGAACTGTACAGTAACTGTGGCAGTTCACTGCGGCGTGGCGAGTGTTTCATAAATATGCTTCAACAAACGGCCGTTGACAAAAGACCTTTTATTGTGTCACTCACCCAATTTCTCAGACATTTGCAGTTTTCTTTCCTTCAGCCAAAGATAATTTCGAAATTTTTTGTTTACAGTGACCCGTTTAATTGTCTGCGTCTGTGACTATTAGCCCAAATAATTACTTTGGATTTGGATTCATGGAACTTAGTTGAAAACCGCAGCACAATAAAAAAAAGAAAAACAAATACAGGCTCACCTGAAAGACGTTCTACACAAACATTTGAAGAGACAATTTTCATATTCATGTTTTTTTTAACAAATTGATCACAATCGTTCTCACTTCACATAAATAACCGCAGTTACAAGACCATAAAACACCAAGACTGAACAATATAGTACTTTTCTCGCAGAATCTAGACTTGAGTTCCGATTACTAACTTAGATTATGAAAAAATGCCCATTACTGAAAATAATGCGAAAGTTTACTCATAGAAAAGTCGTTTCCCTATATTGTTCATTTTTACATACTTCGAGAGCGATCCTTTGATGCTCATTCTCCGTTCTTGGTTGTCCCACTTTCATTTTGTGTAAAAACATTTTTGTCAAGTATTGGATCTTTATCAGACGTAATCGGATCTTCATCGGGACTTTCGGACTCATTCGGAACTTCATCGGGACTTTTGGACTCATTCGGAACTTCATCGGAATTTTCGGACTCATTCGTAACGTCATCGAGGAATTTAGACTCATAGGGCTTTTCGGACTCGCTTGGAACTTCATCGGGACTTTCGAACTCATTCGGAACTTCATCAAGATTTTTGGGTTCATTAAGTACTTCATCGAGATTTTCGGACTCGTGAGGAACTTCATCGGGACTTTGGGACTCATTAGGAACTTTACCAGAATTTTCGGGCTCATCCCGGACTGCATCTGGGCGTGTAGACGCACTCGGAACTTTATCGAGATTTTCGGACTCATACGGCACTTCATCGAACTTTGGGGAATCGTTCGGGACTTCATCGGGGCCACTCGGCGCCGTTTCAGAAGTTTCGTTAATTGTCAGAGAGTCTTTGGATTCCGTGGGCTTTTCAGTGATGGCATCCTGAACAGTTTGGCCCAAGTTGTTGCTAACAGAGCTGACAGTTGTTTCTCCGGAGTCTCGTTTGTCTTCATCACGTGTTTCGTGTTCTTTAAGAGATTCTTCTTTGGTAGTGCATTGTATCACCTCTACTGCTGCTTCCATCTCTTGTTGGCCTTTCTCGTTTGGGTCGTTCTCCGTTGCCACAGAGGACTGAGCTTTGCTCTGGTACAAAAATGATAAAAAAAATTAAACACTAGGACGGGTCACCATTACAGTCTCAAAGGAATGAAGGAATTAGTCTAAAAATATATATATAAAAAAAAGCCGTGGAGCTGCACCGGTGGGGAATGAAACACGAAATTTTCATTTTTAATTATCAAACCAGTTGAAAGAGCGGTTTTCAATTGAGTGTCGTAAAACAAATACAAAAGAAAATTACTTCAACCAATCACAGCAGGTGCAAGCCGTGCAATGAACCAATCCAAATTCGTAGGAATTCCATGTAACTTGCTCAAAGAGCGGGAAAAATTGCGCGTGCAAGTGGTGATTGGTTCTGGTTTTCCTTTTCATTGGTTGTTAAACTGGCGCGAGATTTTCAAACCAATCACTAAGCGTAGCAATTGCAATCGCGTCATTACTTTCTACAGTCATTTGAAAACTGCTCTAAAGGTAAATTAAGTCAGCTTACTAATCTTCGTTACGGTGGTTGATTCACGAAGTCGTTTGATAAAACAAGATTTTCGTACACCACAAACCCAGCTACAAATGATCCATGGAGAAAGATCACTTCAAGTGTTGGCCTGCAAGCAGGCACTTCCGTTGAAAATGGCGCGCTATCGAAATGTAGAGGCTAGTAACCAAGTGCCTATATTTCGACCGCGCGCCATTTTCAACGGAAAGAGCCTGCTTGCACGCTATTCAAGTGTCCTGTAAGAATCATTTCAAATGTCTGTAAATGTAAAATTCGTTTCTGCAACAAAAACTTCTTTCATCTCTAGCATAATGAACATGATCAGTTGACTTGATTGTCAATGGCTACGATCCTATTGTACCTGATGGTACTCCGGGTTGTGATAGTACCGTAATAACCTGCGTAGCAGGCGGTTTGGTGAACTGCTTCTTTCCACCGGGGTTGACTTTCGAGTAACCGTTTGAATGTAAATAGCCACGAGGAAAACAAGCCAAAGGAGAGGGGGAGCAGGGAGAAGGAGCGTTCTCGTTTGACTTCGGTCCAGGTTTTCGTGCGGACATATTAAAAGACGATCCCCGATGAAAAGAAGCGTCTAAAATACGCCAGATCACCTGTTACGCAGGCTATGATAGTCATGACAATTTAATTTCTTGATGATTTACCCTTACTTTGCACAAGAAAAATAATTATTCCCTTGGTCTCGCTTACTATTAAGAGTTCAAGTGACCAAAAAACGGCCGATTTGAAATACAGAAATATTGTATTTTCTCACGAAATAAAAATTGGAATGATCATTGCAAATAGAAGAGCAACTTTGGCAGTTGCCAGGCTGAAAACGGGATTCAAAATCACGACCGTGCGTATTCTCCATTACTAATCTTGCTTTCTCGATTGGTATGTACTGAAGTTACAGTTCCTCGCTTTTTCGGGTTCAATTTAAGGAAAGAGCACGAATACATCAAACTTTGATTACGCCCCTTAAACCGGGTAAGGAAGAGGTACCTACCTCTTCAGTGTCATTAGCTGTAACCTTGGTTCCTTTATGCAGTGCTCGGCAAAGCTTTTCGAGTTTTTCGTTCTTGACGCGCAAAACTGCCATTTCGCCTTTTCGTTTCTCACGCTGCGAAGCAAATAAATGTAACACGATCAGAGCAGTGACAGACATAAAGTTAACCGCTAAAAAGACGTATCAGGGTTCTTCTTGCTTGACGAGCAAGAAAAATAGGGTAAACGATCGAACAAGGAACGTACAACTCACAACTCAGACAGAACATTTTTATGAGCTCATTATAGTATGGAAAGCCATAATTTTGTTATATGTAATCTTTATTCTTTTGGCCTTGTCTTGTTTTGTCTTGTGGTGTGGTTTTGTCATTATGTGGTGAGGTTTGATGATTACGTGTTGTGTTTCCATCATGATGTGTTGAGGTCTTTTTTTGACGTGTCGTGTTTACATTTTATGTGATGAGGTTCTTTTATGACGTCGAGTTTCTCTCTTTCTGTGATTATAAACACAGCACGTCAAAAGAAGACCTCAACACATCATAATGGCAACACAACACGTAACCAGCAAACCTCGTCACATAATGACAAAACCACACCACATAATGAACACCCCCCAGTTTACTCTCGTTTACTTAAACGATGTATCTTTCCGTATTTCCTGGACTGTCCCAAGGAATCTTGTCCACCACTGTAGGCAACGATCTTAAGTCTTCCTCTCAAATAATCTGAATTTTGTGTTCCACGTGTGAGTTCTC
>NC_090888.1:66322934-66335434 GCF_036669925.1 Montipora capricornis | reverse complement strand
CTAATGTGAAACCAAACGGACTTACTCATTGTTCTCATTCTTCAGCTGTTGGTTTGCTTTGTAATTATCTTGCATTTGTTCTGAGATATCATTGATTGTTGTCTGAAATTTTTCTGAAAGTTCTTTGCGCTTTGCTTCTTCTTCTTGTGACCGCAGCTGACTCTGTTCCTGATAATTGATGAATAGGAAAAAAATAGTAGGGTATCACGAATTTCATGTGAAAATCTAAATTTGGTGGATCTACATTTGCTGGATTAAACATCTTTTTTCCATACCCCATTACGTCAGAAACCTGACCTCCTGCAGTGTATCGTAAATTATTAAAATGTAGTTTGATGCTCAACCAATTGAGCCACTGAGTTGCCAACTCAACACCTTTTTGCCTAATCACTAAACAAGAAAGGCCAAGGATGGCATTTAATTCATGACAAATAAATTTTACCTTGACAAGTTTACTGTGTCGTTGTAACTCTCGGCAGAGACTTTCCAGCTTGTGTTTAGCAAGGCTTGCTTTATTACACTCTGATTGCAATTGATCTCTTTCCCTCACGACCTGCCGATCACAAGAGACACTCAGTTGTCGTAAAATGAGCCACTTGCTAATTATTGTGATAACAAGGGCAGCACTTTTTCCTCAGCTACTTAAGATCCTAAGGGCTTGTCTGGCTCAACTATGACCATTGAAACCATAGCTCAATGCTCTATCCAGTAAGCAACTGGTGATAATAAAAATAAAATCATTATTGTCTAGTGGTTAGTCTGTGTCTCAGCAATACAATACAATTATACAATTCATACTTACTTGACCACTCCTCATAGGGGCTTTTCAGGCCCAATGAAACACAATCAACAAAACAACAGAACAGAACAACAATAACTGATAAGAATCCCAGCTGGCCGGAGAAAAACCAGTTGGCTATTTCTAAGCGCCGCAGAGAAGTTGAACCAGGGACTACCAGGAACAAATTCAACCAGTGGTCAGAACAGGTCTTGAACCTGAGAACTATGGATCTCAAGGCAAGCATCCTAACCACTGGGTGGCACTGCCTCCACAAGCCGCACTGCCTGCATGAGCCGCTCCTTTTGTTATGCTCTCCAAGGTTGCTGCGTTCTTCATGACTCAATATTACAAACGTTCAAGCATAAACCATTAATGATAATGATAATGATAATGATAATAATAATAATAAATTATAATTATAATAATTATAATAATAATAATAATGATAATGATGATGATGATGATGATGATGATGATGATGATAAAAGTGCCCTTAATCAAGGTGAATAATAATAGATACTTGTCTAATCTATGTGCACATTACCCTTTCCAGTCTTTTCTCTAATTCATCTTTTCTTGCTTGGGTGGTTTTTTGCTCTGATGCCTTGAAACAAAGTAAACTCATTTGAAGTTAAAATCAGTTTCAAATGGTGGAAGCAATAATATTGTTTGTCGCCAGATAAAATTTGACAGCAAAAAGTTGGAATTTGAGCAAAGAAGTCCAGATTGCTTTTCATGGCACAAAAATAATGAGTACCTTAAAAACTTGTGTATAAGCCGCACTTGTAGATAAGCTGTACCCCCAAATTTCAAGCATGATTTTGAGGAAAAAAATAAAAACTTGAAAAAAGCACTCTGGCAAAAAATTTGTGTGTTTGTTTGTGACAAACTTGCCAAAGTATAATGCTGTGTATTTGAAGCCACCTTAAGAAGTTAATCAACTCTTAAAATGCCTTTTAAAAGCTTATCTTTAATCGATTTCCCGAATTCTCGGGACTGATAACACCTGTCTTTATTGATAAAGCGAAAATGTTCAAATAAAAACAATAAAATTTGATACAAAACGTTTGCTTAACCACTTGATCATTTACAGAAGTAAGTCTGGACAAGGTCATGTTCACAGTGATAAGAAAACAACAGGACATCAGCTGTGTGTGTATGTCATGTTAATAAAGACGCACGAAAGCCATCGCTTGGAGAAAGACGTGTCGCTAAACGAGAATAGACCTTTTTACAGTTGTAGCACAAGTTAGTTACCTTGCCTAAGAATGGAAGTGAGGCTGCCGGTGACCCTGTTTTGACACTCCTTTCTGCTTTTCTAATGTTAATGTAGACTAATTAGAATTACAAAAGCCAAATTTAGCTGACAAAAGCAGTGAGGTCTGTATCAATACAAGGTCACCAGCAGCCTTGTAGCCGTTCATACATGTAGGCTAGGTGACTGAGCAAACAACTGTAAAATGGCCTATTCAACAACCCCATGGACAAGCACACCATTTTCCTTGTGAGTTCTCCCAAATAGCATGGTATTTTCTTGCACCCAGTGGAGAGATCAGTGATGAAGTGATCGGTCAAAGAATATGTTTATCTTGATTTAATGAAGGTTTTTACTATTATTCGTGACACCATAGACCTCTTTCATAATGGCGGCCAAATAAAATATTCTTTTGTTTCAATGCTAATAAGCCCTACTAACCTCGCTACGACGAGGAAATTTCAAAAGAATATTTGTTTTAAAACGAGGGCAGTAGGTCTAATTAACATAAATACAAAAGAATGTAAAAGTGGTCTATACCAGCTAGTTTACTCCCTGTAAAAGCAATGGTCTCGTATCTGAGCTGCACCCATGATTTTGAGCCAAATATTTCGGCAAAAAGATGTGGCTTATACACAAGTTTTTATGGTAAATGAATATTACCGGTACATTAATGTTGATGGATTAGCATATTCTAGAAAAGAACAGCTATTTGGTCTATTCTACTGATTAAATTAACAGTCTTGTGAACTCCAATTAAATAAAAAACATTTTAGTTTAGCATAGAGGGGAAAACTGTATTGGAGACAAAAAAATCCCTTGAAGCAGGGAGAAACAACAGTTACCAAGCCCTTATATTTCGACCGCACGCCATTTTCAGCGGAAGAGCCTGCTTGCAGGCTACACATTGATAGAAGGTACACACTCTGGTGAACCTTGCCACAACAAAATAAATTAATGCAAAATGTTATGCATAGCACAGTTACTGTAGCAGAGATAATGACATTATTCTGGCTTGCTAATGGGCATTGTATGCATTTTTTTAAAGTGGTCAGTGATAAAGGTTAACTAATTTTCACCTCTTGGGAGGTGTTAATAATAATAATACAGAACATCAACCGGTTCATGCTTCAATACTGATGTAAATTATATAGGTTTAGTTTACCAGAGAGTAATTAATAAGAGTACTTTAAGTACATAGGCTAATGTAAATCACGATTTTTAGCCTCCAAATTCGAAGTAGCTACTGCAATTGGATAGTTCTTTCTTGAAGACAATATGTCCGGACTAAAGTTGCATTATTTCTTTAATACGAACTTTTAATACGAACTACTTGTTTGAGTCAACATGTATTACGTAAGAATATTAACAATGACGTTAAGCTAATGTGTTCATATGGTTTTATGATTATATTTCCGTTAACTTTCGTGTCAATCGAATTTAATTTGAAATTTTTCAAAGTCACGAAACATATCTTTTACATCAAAGTCACCTCTCTAAAAAAACCCTCTTTCAGACATCGGTTAAATTTCGTTGAGATTAAAGCAGAAGTTTACTAGCCAGAGTGCAGGGCGCGGGCAGAACTTTCACTCTTACCAGCTGTAGATATTTTTTTCCAAGGGCGTCTAGCTTGGTTTCAGGATCTTCCATATCCTCAAAAGACTTCAAAAGTGACCCTATAAGAAGAGGTACTAATCGGCTCAGAAGTGGACAAATCAATAATTGTTAAGCTTAAATTCCATTGCCAACGCGCGCGGTTTACAATAACGCATAATCGTGAAAGTTACTGACAAAAATAAAAATATGACTCACTGAGTTTCTGTTCTTCTCCTTTCATCTTCTTATTAGTTTTAACTGCCTTTCCTTCACTCTTTTTTGCGGTGCTTTCCGTGGTCTTGGGTACTACTTCACTGATTTGTTCCTTAGAAGAGGATGTTGTATCTGCAACATCGACTTCCGCCGGAGGAATCGAGGCCTCCAAGTGAGAGTCGCCGTTCTAGAATCACAAAAAAAGAATGTCACTCTACCATGATTTGCAAAATGAGCGTACGAATGGATAGAGCAGTGTCTTCAGACCCTACCTGGCTAGGTTCTGTTGGCATGATTACAGTATCTGCAGCAGAATTCATAATCAAACTTTGAGCATTTCTCAGGCACAACTTTCGATTGAAATTTGTACTTGAGCCTTCATAACTCTAGCAAGCGGTAACATATTAGTCCCAGGACTTCAACAATCTCGTACACAGAGTCCTTGGGCTTTTTGGTCAGCGGGTGAGCGCCCGGAAAGACTTTGGAATGAAATGGATGAAATGAAGATGTACTTTCTCCTTTTTTCAAACAAATAAACATATTCTGTCCTTAGATACAGTTAGGGTAATTATATCAAGACGAAATTTGGCCACGGTATTAAGTACCCATCGTAGATTTCTCAAATTATATTGCCCTCCAAAATATTAGGCATTTCTTTGAGCCTTAAAATGTTAGAAATACTCTCTTAAATATTTAAAATTCAACAAAATCTAAAGGCCAGTTTTTCGGAAAAATCAGTTTTTTTTTTAAATGTGTCTCTAACCTTTTTTTCACCGTGATATTTTTTTCAAGTTTGAAAGACAAACGTTTAATATTAATGTAAGCTAACATGCAAAAAATGAAAAAAATTCACCGTCCGGAAGCAGAGATTTGCAAAATCAGGAAAAATTAGGGGGTTACGTCGGGGGTTACAAGATCAGCATTTACGCATGCGTCACCCGCTCATTCGAGTCCACGCGCGATTGGAGCTACAGGCCAACACAAACGGATTTAAGTGACCATTAAACCATTTGTGTAGAATTTTCGTAGTTTTCGTAAATAGGAGATGTCTACTTACATTCCATATATATAGGAATTAGGAGAAAGGCGAGCGAAACTAGCGGTATTTATTTATTTTTTGTGACCAATTTGAACCATGAGCTGACGCGAGCAGCTTACGATTTGCGTGTGTGACTTACGCGCGCGCCCTCAGCTGAAAACCCTTTCGAACCTCGTTAAACTATATTTCTGATTGGCCGCTTGCATACCAATGGCCTAATTAGGCCTAAGGTTAGCATTTCTAAGGGGTTTGGGCTTTTTCAACAGTTACGTTATAACCGCAGTCTGAATTTTACCCCTGGTCTGCAGTCTGCAGTCTACAGTCTGCAGTCTGCGTTTTACACTGACTGTATATGAAACCTTCCGTTTCTCCATCGGTGCCTTTTTCCTTCGTGAAATCACTCGTTATCGTAGACATCCATCGGGATTTGTTCTTACTCAGTGCTTCATTATCATAGTTTTTTGGATCGAGATATTTTGTCGTTAAATGCAATTCGAAAGCGTTTCAACGTGGGTTGGAGGACTGAGGAGTTGGACCGAGAATCAATTCAAGAAAATGCCACGACCTGAGCCGCTATTAAAAGGCAGTATATTTACGGAAATTTGAGTTCCAGATCACTGAGAGCCCAAATCGATTCACTGAGATACCGCAAACTTTTAAATAAAACTGAGTTTGCTGATGTCCTTTCGTGGTAAGCCGAGTGATATTCGTAATCTCTTTATAAATTAATTAGTTGGATATTTACTTATTTTATTTCGAGACTTGTTTGGAATTCCAGTTACTGTTTCAAATAACATTTGGATGAGATGCTTTGTTTGGTTAGCAGTTAAAAGCATTCCTGAAAATATTCCCGAAGTGAACGGTACCCAATTTGTTGTGTGACTGTTTATTAACGGCAACGTTTGCAGCGGAGCCTTAGTGAACAAATTTGCCTGGAGGATATATTCAATGAATAGTGCATATGTTTGTTTTTTTTTTTTTTTATTGTCAAAGACAAGACAAACGAGTACTTTTACCAACGATGATGATCGATATTGAATGTCCTTTTTTGAAATTTGTTTTGTACAAATTTCAGGAGCGGGAGCGGCGCTTTATTCATTGCAAATATATTTTTTATTGGACTGGCCAGCTTTCTAGCTTTTGTCGCTTATTTCTTTCCCACTCGTTACCTCACACTGAATGAAAACATAAACAAAGGCACGTAAAGCATCTCGGTAGACAGAGAGTCTTTAACTTAAAGCGAGTTGGACAAGCAACTGTTCTCACGCGATTTCCCACCGGTTGTCACTAACTAAGCGACCTTAAAACCCGCTGGTGAAAACACGGCCATTTTGCTCAGTCTCAGTTCATTCTGTCGTTGTCTAAAGCCGTATTTACATTAGGCCTCGATTATGATCGAATTATAATCGAAGTCTTCGTTTTAGATCAATGGGTCTTAGGTCTTAGGTCTTCCTTTTTGGGTCTTCGTTTTAGGAACACCCACCCTTTAAATCCTGAGTCATGGACGAAAAAGGTAAATGCGAGATTTCGAGCTTCCTGTCCTGTACTTGATATGAACTCAGACGGGAAAAAACTTGAGAATTTGTTTTTTGCGAGGGTAGTCAATCACCGAATCCGAAAAAAACGGGCAAAAACCGATTGTATTCACCGATTACAAGAATTTCGTTGATTTGCCGACTCTTTTTTTAACGTTGAAAAAATGTTAGAGTCGAAATTCAAAGACTGAAAAATCACACATATATCGTGTTTTAGAGGGAAAAAATTTCATTCAAATTTCATCCTTTCCAGTTTTCATTCTACAATTGTGCATTTTAAATTTCTTTACAGCCGAAATTTAAGACAGTAGATGTCTCTTGAATATATCCATTGTATATCTACTCTTCCAGACAGAGTTAAATCTGTCGTTTATGTCTGCGCCGAGTTTTCCCGTTTAACTAAGTCTGAAGCGAAGTGATTTTCACTTGAGTGCGGAAAATAGTTTGGTTTTGCACGACTTCACTTATCTATTGGCTTAACTTACAACCCTGGTGCTACACTGTTTCTTCCAATCATAGGCAAACGAATTGAAGTACCAATATGTAAGTTAATTAATACTCGCTTGCGTTTTCCTGCGCTAAGCGCCGGCGACCTGTTTATTTTTATACGTATTTAATTCCTTTCGTCGTGAGGTAATCTCTTTACAATTTCCATATGAATTATCACTCCACTCAATCGTCCCTTGAAGACGGTTTCAGACTTTAAAGCTGGGTTGAAATCAAATGTTCAACAGTCACAGCTGCAGTCACTCGAAGCGATCCGACGATCGATCAAAGCTCTTCTCACGTGACGCTCTTCCCGCCACAAGTAACTTATGCTAATTTATGTCATAAATCTATTTCTATCAACATGTACTGAAAAAAAAAAACGACATTCCTTATTATATGGACGCGAGTTTTTTAGTCGGCACTAAAACACTCGTAGGATCAATACAACCACGACATGATCAAGGGACCGAGTGGTTATATTCTTTGATTGCACTCACGTGAAAAGACGGCCATGTTGGTGCCAAAACGATAGATGGTTTTCAGTCACGTGATGAGACGGCCAAGTTAGTGCACAAAACAATAGCAAATTATGGCTCATGTTTTGCATTATAATAGAGTCAAATTCCCAAAAGACCTTTTCTCTATTGTTCAGGTGAAAACCATCTATAGAAAAATGTAGCTCAAGTTTGCATAATAATAGAGTCAAATACCCAAAAGACTTTGTCGCTATTGTTCTTTCCACTAACATGGCCGCCGTGACGTCTGGTACAATCAAAGAACAGGTAAAGACTTGTTTCCATATCTCAAAGTGCCCTTGGACGTGAGGGGCCTGGAGTGGCGGTAGGGGGTAAAGGGTGCAATAGCTGACACAACCCAAACCTTTACAGAAATGCTAACCTTAGGCCTCATGAAACAGTATGCTTTAGATAATGTTTAGGCCTATGGCTGGCATTTTTGTATAGTTTTGGGTTACAAAAATAACAAACAAACTGCAATTATAAACTTAACGAGATAACGCATGTTGTAAAACTTTTTATGAACTTGACGTTTCGTATGCTCCAACATACATCTTCAGAAGTAACGGTTACCATGAAGACTAATACCAAATAAGGAAAGTAATGACAATGAAAATAAACAGACCTAGTTAAATGGAACCAAAAGGTCGAGACAGCAGAAAGCAAATCGTTATCTTTAAGAAAGTTACCACATTTTTTAATTTAAAATTAAATTCGAAGACACGTTAAACATGTCTTCGAAATTAAAAAATGTCGTAACTTTCTTAAAGATAACCTAGTTAAATCTGCTTGAAAAGATATAAACGGCTAGTAGAGAAGAAGTTTCTCACTGCCAACATTTTCATTAAGCGCTGGTTTTAACTCGCGAATCAACAAGGTTTCCTTAATTTTACAATGTATATCAGACTGTCCAGTGGCTAAAATGTTAAAGTAAAAAGTCACTGCTTACGAGCCAGAAGGCCCATCAGGCCGGCGCTTATCTCCGGTTTCCGAAAATGTCAAAGTGATCCCATTTAATCCTGTGGCCTGTTTGGGTTGCCAGTCCAAGGGCACTTTGAGATATGGAAACAAGTCTTTACCCAAAGAATCGGCCATTTTCGAAATATCAATATTCAGCTTGATAGTGAGGCAGTGTGGACAGAAACACTAGAAACAAGTTGCCATGAATGTGAAAGATATTAGCATATCATCCACTTTTCTTTGTCGTTGTCCTCTAAACCTCTCTTTCAAGCTGAATTTTAATATATATCGGAGATGGCCTATTGAGCAACGACAGCATGACGATTCCCTATTTTTCCAGCTTTGTTTTATTTGTATTAATACCCAGTATTTGTATTAAAGCCTGCTTTTCAATATCTACCATGCATGTACATTTATCATCCATAAAATGAAAAATACAAGTTAGTTTCCCAGATAGCCCGAAGATATGAATTTTATTCGTGGTCAACTGTATCCAAGGCTGCGCTGAGATCTAAAAGAACAGGTAGCGTGAAGTGCTGTTTGTTCATGTTCTACTTGTAAGAACCTTGTCCTTGCTACTCAAACAAAAAATTCATATCTTCTCGCGAGTGTACTATCCCACATTTTTACGTCACTCCGCCCGAAATATCGACAAGAGCTAGACACCATCTCAATCAATTTTCACAACTTCGACGCACTAAAATAAAAGTAAAGTACTCTAAAATACGATTAAAATGAGGTGACTCGACCAACATTTCGCTCTTCGAGCCTCTTTACTCGGTCGTCATGCAAAAAATGTCAAAAGCCTGAAAAGTGCTTTACTGTTATATGATCTGGTATATGATATCCGGTGCAGTTTCCCAGTGCGTCACAACAGCTTCACAGTTTTTCTGAAAACATCTCTGAAATACAGAATTATATATGAAAGCTATATTTGAACAGCGGAGAGAATGTTAAAATGATCATTATAGATTTTGAGTGCTACTTTAGCAGAAGCGGAATGAACGCTTGAAAAATTTTTGGCTTCTAGTTAAAGTTCTGCTAAACCATTTGATTCAGTTATTCGGATATTTTTTGGGTCGTTTCTACAGCAAAGAAAAATTTCGTTATTTCTCCCCCTGCGTAGCCTTTTCACAATGATCTCTGTAAAATCTATCTTTTTTGGGAAACAATTCACGGACGGCTCGTAGACTGTTCCCTTCTGCGTCTGGATCACTTTCTCTTCTCCTTTGATCACAGAGATTTCCGTTCTTATGAATCCACTAATGTCCTCATTTAGATTCCTTGAAAGTCTTTGATTGTGGACCGCAAACCACTCATATGCATCTTTCCACTGTTCTTGTTTCTGGGAATTTCTTTCAAGTAACTGGCACGGGGAAGAAATATTTCTTGAAGACGCTACAGGAGACTCATTCTTTCCCCAGGAAAGTTTTGGTTGTTCTCCTAGAAGATCACATTTTAAATTAGGCAGATCGAGGCGCGTGTTATTTGACTAGTACTTAGGAGGGAACATGGGTGCGTTGGACGAGACGGGCGTTCTTTCTGACTTAACAAAAGGAGGATTTATCTTGCTTCCAAAATCCGTAATCGGACAAAACTCCATTTCTGAAGACTGTCTACCATTCCGTTTCGTACTGACACTCCACTTAGCTCTGTGCTTAATCGAGACTTTGCTCTTACGTTCAAAATTTGCTGTTGTTTTTTCCCGACTTCCACAATTATCCCCGTCAATGGAACTAAATTCCCCAAAAATTCGGTCGTTCTTGATTTCTTTCTTTGGAACTCTACGAGGCGTTGCTGAAAAAATAATTGGCAATTTACCAAGGCTAGATTTGGCCCGTTTGTTTGGCAAGACATGGCCGTCAGCCGCGGGGAACGACGTGGGAGTTCTGGAAACCTCTAGAAATGCCGCAGGATTTCTTCTATCGTTTTGCTTGCTAGGTATCGTTCGCTGGAAATCCAAATTTTCCACGCGGACATTTTCTTGTAAGCCATTGCAGCGTGACCATCCTTCGTCTTCATTTGATACATCAATTCCCGTGTCTGGGAAATCTGATTCTTGATCGGCAAAACCAATATGCAGTTCCTCAAGTGACAACAACGAATTCATAGTTTCTACTGCGGTCTCTAATAACTATCGAATTGACTTTTAGTAGAGTCGTTATAAACTTCAATTGTCCTTTGGAAAGAAAGGTATAGGCTGATTCTACTGCGGCAATAGCAGTTTGGCCAACACCTTACAGTGAACTAACATATTTGGCATCGCGTGTCTGGTAAATTATTTCCAAAAGAAAAGGCAGTCATCAAATGTTAACACAAACAATGGAATTTGCATACAGAGGATTTTCAGCCAAACACCTGCTTAAGGAGCCAATATTAAAGGGAATAAAGTAATTTTGTCAACCTTACAGGTGCTGTTGAATTTAAGGAGTTTAGAACCAAACCCAAGGGATGATTACCAGTATGTTTATGTTTCAGGTAGCTTTAAGCTTAAAGGATACAATAACCCCTTGCTGATCTCATGACATATGAACTTAAAATTTTGCATCTGTTTTCATGGTTTTTAAAATAAAACCATGATAGGCGGTCGTTTCTTCTCTTTGATTAGCCGACACTAGGGCACAAATCTATGCTATGTAGCTGATCTATTTCTTTAAAACTACTAAATTTTAATGTGAAACGTGATTTAATTAAAAAACCGCTAACCTCAAAATTTTTTGTTCCCTTGATCAAAGTTTAGCACCATGCATTTATATTTTCACCTTGACTTCTCAATTGCGATTTCGGACTTTACCAGAGCGCCCAACTTCGCTTACCACGGCTAAGCCAAGGAGAGACCACAAACTGCTTTGTGCTCATGCTTTTTCACAACTTCTTCATTGCAAAGCAGTTTGTAACGTCAACTTAGGAGGAATAGACTTTCCCTGGCAGTGATAGAATCGCGCTTCATGTCCTCACTTACCTTGACTTTCCACGAAATACTTGCCTTGGTCAAGGTGGATCAAACCGGTTTCAACAATTTGGAACAATTTAGAAGGATTAACTTTACAGCAACGTTAAAGTTACGGTACCTTATGAAACACGTACCAATAATTGCTTAACAAGATGCACATATTAATGTGACACAACCAAAAGAACCATCTAAAAACGTTCTATATTTTATGTTTAAGCACTTATATCAAAAAGAAGAACTCGGTGACCCCCTTTTATTATTGCTGAAGTGTCATTAGCAGGCTAAGATGAAACTCTCTGCAAAGTTTGAAAATTATTCTCTGGTTTGGATCCAGAGTCACCTTAAATTTGTTCATTTGTGAAGGAGGCTATAGAGTGTTTTCGCGTGACGTCACAGCGGCGATGTTGGTGTTCCTAAACAATGGAACGGCGGCCATGTTGGTGTATCCAACTAATCCTCCGGGAATTGAGCTCTATTATCTGCAAACGTTTTATTTTGTTTCGGTGGAAAAACAAGGTTACTCATCACTTGAGTGAAACACTATAAATCTGCTCCAGAATTTTCTTAAGGTGGCTCAAAACAGTTTCAACACTTTTAAGAGACCTTGTTATTAGAAGGATTGACACTTTATCACGTAACAGCAATATTATGGTATCATGTGAAACATCAATTATTGCTGAACAAGATGCAGTAATTTTTGTGACGTAACCAGTTATCATGGTAACAGGAAAGCCTTGCAAAAGCACCCTATATTTTGGCTTTAGTTGCTCATATCTGAAAAATGAAGTCGGTGACCCTAAATTTTTATTGCACCAAAGTGATCAGCAAGCCAAGATGAAACTCTCTGCAACGTTTTAAAAAAATCAGGCGAGCGGATTCAGAGCTATCTTAAATTTCCAACTATTTAAGGTGGCTCTAAATCTGCTTCACAGAATTTTTTTTAAACTTTGCAGAAAGTTTCATTCTGGCGTGTTGATTACATTTCAGAAATTAAAAATGGGGGTCACGGAGTTCGTTTTTGAGATATGAGCAGCTAAAGCCAAATATGGGGTGTTTTTGGAGGGCTTTCCTGTTGCCACGGTAACGTTTTACGTCACAAAAATGACCGAACCTTTTTCAGCAATAATTGGTGTTTGACATAGTATGATAACATTCCTTTAAGTG
>NC_090888.1:66312934-66317934 GCF_036669925.1 Montipora capricornis | reverse complement strand
CTAAAATTGCATCGCACAGAGCAGTCGCGCTAATGCGTATGGCCCTCATACGGGCATTTTCCCAATAGTTTTGCATTGAAAGCGCGCGCAGGGCCGTACGGGCCATATGATAAATCCGATTATTAAATTCTCAACCTCGAATAATGCAATTCTCGTGCTCTGATTGGTTCACTCGATCTCGGTTATCAGGTCATATACCTTAGTTTGACCATATATGGTAAATGATTGCGCTAAACGTTGCTAAGCTAAATTTTTTTACGTCAGAAATCGAAATTTCTCTTCGTATAAAGCACAAGAAAAACGTTTTTGGGGAAAGTCTGGATCAATTTCGAAGCTTAGAAGTACGCGAAAAGATAAGAAATGTTTTTGTGATGAGCCTGCGTCTGTCTGACCATCAGGTATTACACAACATCGCATCTTCATCAAGTTTTTTCGATTTCGCTAGGATTTTCTCCCTTTTTTCGCTCGTATTTCGTACTTCCAAACTTTTGGATTTTAAGGAATTTAAAACAATTATTCCATTCGCGCTTGTTGGATATGAGACTGGTCATTTACCATCTCATATCCAACGCGCGCTCATGGAATAATTGTTAATTAAATCACGGAGGGTCGTGGGTTCGAATCCCATCTGGAGCTCGGATTTTTCCGAGTTCCCACTGGGTTTTAGCAACATTTCATTTCGTTTGTGTAATACTGATGTGGTAATGCTAATTCAATAAATTACATATGTACCGCACTTATCACGTACAATCTGATCGTGGTTTACAATAATTATTCTCTGGTTTACAAATTCTCTGAGTGATAAACCACCAACACCGAGGTCCCCCCCCCCCCCTCACATAACATAACATGTGACAAATTTCCGCCTCTTAGTTTGAGGGGAGTTAATAGAGGGGAAGGTTTGAGCGCCATTTTAGAACAACCAGACAACCTCGCCTTGTGTTTCTGCTTTTTTCTGCTGCTGTCCAAAGGCATTGCTGACCCACTTAACTGCGAATTGTCAACAATTATTTTTTGCGCTATCTACACGATCAAATATATTTGCCACATAAGATTGTCTCATAAAAATTGCTCGTGAAAACGGGGCTTAAGTTAACCTGGCTTGAACCTGCGATTCAATCAAAACCAGTACCTGGTCAGCGTTCAACTTAAAAAAGATCTAGCTGACCTCGATCAGCTTTGAACTTGAGCCCGCGATATAGTCATGTGATACTGGTCGGCAGATACCTTGCTTTGACAGGTGTCAATTAACAATAACATGGATGTGCAATATCAACGATGTTCCTGCCAAAAAACACGGGTTGCACCAGAGTTTCACATTGGCATACATGCAGGGCGTGGACGTACGATCGTGCGGTGACCAAAACCAACTCTTCTCGCAGAGATAGGTTATTATATTTTCTTATCGATGGTGCTCCGCTCCGCTGCAAAGGCAGCACATGCTCCTCCCTTATTTTTTAGACTCTGAGTTAAAGTCCGACCGGGGTTTTGAACCTGCGATATCCCGCACGAAAGTCTGATACTCAACCAACGTAGTCACGTGGCGTTGTGAGACACTGAGAGTGGTTCCGGTCATTGGAAAACCGGAGTACCCGGAGAAAAATTTCTTGAAGGGAGAGTGAGGACCGAAAAAACTCAACCCACATATTTCTTAAGGCCATTGTGCTGGCCGGTGGTAAGGGTGCTTGTCTTGAGACCCGGAGATCCCGGGTTCAACACCCGTTCTGACCACTTGTTGAATTTGTTCCTGGTAGTTCCTGGTTCAACTTCTCAGCTGCATTTGCAAATGGAGTGTTTTCACGTGACGTCACGGCGGCCATGTTGGTGTTCCTAAACAATGGAAGGGGGCCCATGATGGTGTTCCCAACTAATTCTCCGGAAATTGAACTCTATTATCATGTAAATGTTTTCTTTTGTTTCGATGGCAAAACAAGGTTACTGATTCCCGTGAGTGAAAGCATTAAAACCAACTGGTTTGCCTCTGGCCGGCTGGGATTCTTAACAGCTGTTGTTGTTGTTCTGTTCTGTCGTTTCGTTGATTGTGTTTCATTAGCCCTGAAAAGCCCCTATGGGAAGTGCACAATTAAGTATGTGTGTATTCCAGGCCGGTCCGGCACCCAGGGCGAATATATCAGAGATACTGAGAACATGTTGGCTATAACTCACAATAATTTAATGATACTTACATTTAGAATCAGCAAGATTTTCCACTTTTAATTTCTTCAATGACAAACAAGCTTTAAACCTGAGACAAAGACAAAACAGTTCGTTTACTTAAATAACTCGTTTGCAACAAGAGATTATTTGATCGAATCACCAAGCTTCGCAATGTCCCAATTCAAAACATAAAGAAATGTGTGTCATTTACACAGAGAATTTTCATTAGGATACACTCCAAAGAGCTTCAAAACAATGAGCACCAAAAGGACTAATTCATTTTAAACATAACATGCTGAAAAACTCAAATGTTCAACAAGTTGGCTATTTACAAAGAGATGAATTCGAGAATACCAAAGACATATCCAGTTGATGGCGAAGGGCGACGTTTGATCCAAGAGAATCCGCTTCCAAATCCAACTCATTAACTAATGAACCAGCACAAGAGAATACGGAGCCACAGCGAATCTCCCATAAGTGGTAAAGTAATGTATTGTAAGTCGAAGTTTTTAAAGTAGTTTACTATGTATTAGTGTCGAATAATGTCTTTGTAAATAGTAGTGTACTAGGTGTTTTTTTTTGTATGTAGGTTATTTTCGTTCCGTAAGTCTGTAAAATAAATAAATAAATAAATTTTAAAAAAAGAAAAAAAAAGGTGGCCCTTTTGGACGTCGTCGTCGCGGTGGGAATATTGATGTGGTAATGCTAATGGAGTTTTATTAAAAACTGAACTACGAATATCCGATTTCCAGCATTTTCAATGGCTCGCCGGACGCAGGATATCGATTCAGATACCTGCTGTACCTAATATGGTCAAGGAACTCGTCAGCAATAAAGCGAGTTGAAAAACATTTTTGCAGCTAGGAGAAAAATGGCCGACAAAAGCCGTTTTGGACTGGAATTGTCCGAGGCAAAAATCGATGCTCCAGTGGAAGAGTTGTTGATGCTGGAGTTTTCATAAAACAATTATTGTGCTCGAGCTTGCTGGATATAAAATGATTATAACCACCTCGGCACTACGCGCGTCGTTGGTTATCTATCACTTCATATTCAGCGCGCCCTCGTAGAATAATTGTTAAATATATCGCACATATCACATACAGTCTGATGGCGGTTTACAATTCTCTGGTTTACAAATTCTCTGAGAGATAGACCGTCGTCGTTGTCGTCATCATCAATTGATGTCAGTTTTTCATGCGTCTGTCCTGTTATTGATCATGAATTGCGTCATAACATTGTCAAAGTAGCTGTGGATCCACGAGGCGATAGCCGAGTGGATCCGCAGACTACTTTGAAAATGTTATGACGAAATTCATTGTCAATAACAGGACAGACGCATGAAAAACTGACATCAATTTGTTTTTTACAATAACAAAAAGGCAGAGGGGTCAAAATTAAGTCAAAACACGAGAAGAAAGCGAGACAAAAATGCGAGAAACTTTAATCTGACGCGCGCAATATCGCGTCATTATCGCATAAATTATAAATTTATGTGCCTGTCCGCCTATTGGCAGTAAAAATTAGCCAATGAGCGCGCGAGAATTTTTTGCAGTCATTGTAAAAAATCATATCGTTTATTTCTACGCGCTAAGGTTAAAAGCAAAATTCTTGTGGGGTGATGTTCTGTGTCACTGCGTGGTTATTTCAGTGAGCACACGGGTTGGTTTGGTCAGTTAGTGGAAGTGCACCGTGTCATCACGCGGAACAGCAGGTAAAAATAATCTTGCTAGCAAGGCCGAATGTAAGTATCAATAGTCATCATGGGGAACAGGGGTTCACTCTTTTACCCCATATCCTCTTGACCAGCAGAGGTCGTGTAATCACTTTCCTTGCCCTGATCAAAAGCGCTCTATTGATAGCCGTCATGCACGTTGGACCTTTTCGCACGACCCCAAACAATTCAATAACAACAACATTTACAACAACGACGACAAGATCTTGGATTAAATTACATTCAGGAATTATGTTTGACTTTACTCGGCAGAAAAACATGCATGCTGAAATTAGTTACTGTATCACCGAATGATCTTACTTGTAGTTCTTTCGAACAAGTCTTTGAAAAGGAACGAACTTGAAAGTCAGTGTGGCCAACAGTAAGGCATCATTGAACAAAAACAAACCCAGATCCCCCACTTGCTGGTAAACTCTAAAACATCAGAACAAAAAAATTGTTTAGGACCAAGGTCGTTCCTGTGATCTTTCCGCAAGCTTTTTGTTCACCGCAAAGCTTTCGTGCAATGCACTGAGAACGACGTTAGTTTAAAAACATTAAATATCTGACACTACAAACGTTTGGTAAGCGATAGCCGTGTTTGGACCTTGACTGAGCTGAAGTCAACTGGTTATATTTCCCAATTTTTAACCAGTAACAAGGTCTGTATCAATTAGCCGCACGAGTACTGCATCGTTCAATGAGGAGTAATGAAATGCGAATAACAAACAAGAATTGTAACATAATGCAAACGATTTCCATTGTAAAAAACCGCTAAAATGACAGCAGAAACTGAAATTAAATTAAAGATAGGCAGCAAACCCACATTAGTTTTATCTCAACGTGCGCATTTGCTTTTCAGAACGCCGGTCTTTCCTTATCCACCCTTGAACTAAAACTTCCAGCTCACAGACAGCTGACGATTCGGTCCTCGAAGCTGTCTTACCTTAATTCCGGTTTGACTTCTTTGCCGATGTTTGGAGTTGAAAGCAAGGTAACATCATCCTCTCGAATAAAATAACGACTTTTTTCTGCGAGAACCTTCAAAGCAAGAGAGAAATTTGGCAAAATGGATTAACACGAAATTAAAAAAAAAAAGAAAAAGAGAAGGAAAGGTCCAACGATAGAATGA
>NC_090888.1:66305434-66307934 GCF_036669925.1 Montipora capricornis | reverse complement strand
CGAAGCTCACATGATTATTTCATTGGCGTTTCTATAATAAAGTGACTTGTTCACCTGGCCCAAGTTGTTCGAAGGGTGGATAGCGCCATCTTATCCACTGGATAACTCAATTGGTTTTGCTAGTGTTTATCCGCTGGATAGTGATTGCATATACGGGATGGCGCAGTGGTGAAGGCACTCCCTCTCAGCAATGTGGCCTGGGTTCGATTCCAGACTCGGCGTCATATGTGGGTTGAGTTTGTTGGTTCTCTTCTCTGCACCGAGAAGCTTTTCTCCGAGTACTTCGGTTTTCCCCTCTACTCAAAAACAAACATTTTACTTGATTCACGTTGATTGCTAATTTCAGTTTACAGTGTCCCTAATTAGTGCTCCATCGCTAGAACGACTTGGCACTTAAATAAAGTTCCTTTCCTTTCAAGTTTTCAAGTTTTCCCGTTTTTATCCGGTGGATAACGTTATCCACCTTTTGAAAAACCGAGGCCAGATAAAGTTATCCAGCATTCGAACAACTGGGACCTGGGCACTAGTCGTTATAATTTTTTTTTTTACACTTGCAATTACTTTGAGTGCTTTCTTTACAGCAACTGTCGTCGTAACAACGCTCGCTGAAATGAATATGTTCTGTAAAATGGCATTAATCTGCCACGCTTACTCACCTTTTTATTCGTTTTCCAGGAAGAAAAAGCAATTCTGCCAAACTAAAAGTCAACACATGCGTGAGAAATAACTTCTAGAATGGCAAAGTAGAATTGACCTCTATAACTTTTGCTTTACTGCGCAGGATAGGATATCTCGATGTAACTTACAAGGATACAAAAGTCCCGGGGGCTGTTTGTCTGTTTGTGATAGATACATTAGGGAGCTTAAACTGAATGGTTGAATGAAATTTAAGAGGTTTAAGAAAATGATAAAACTGAAGAAAATGATATGTGGAACAACAACAGACAGTTCTCCCCACCCAAGAACAACCCAGGTTGGTAGGGGACTGCTTGGATGTCTCTATATACCGCCTTAAATTCTAATTTTGAAACTCCATTATTTTTCCCTATCTTACTACTCTTTTGAGAAAAACTGTCTCGTTCCAAAAATACCTGAAATTTATAAAACACCCCAAAACATCGATTTGTGTAATAAGCATAGGGTTTTGGCACTGCTTAAAACGCGAACGAGATATGGGCCTTATTCGCACGGCGGCCATATTGCCCATAGACAACAGATTTCGTACCCCAAGCTTCGAGTTGAAATGTTTGGGAACGAGTTTCGGTGCATGCGCAAAAACAAAAGTTTTCGATCCCTCGGGACTCAACATGACCACCGTGTGATTAAGGCCCATTTTAAACGGCTCTCAGTTGTACTTCCTTTAAGCACGATACGTTTTTTAAAAAGTACAGGAGAGTTTTAGACGCTCGCTTCGACCGTAAAGGGACTTCATGCAAGACTAGGGTCGTTGACAAGCGGCGCTATCATGCAATCTTTTTGCGCTGTTACCTCGCGTGTGACTCGCGGTTCGCGCTCGCCTCGCGATTGCTCTCACTAGCTTAAGGAGGCTCGAAAGGGTTTTCAGCTGAGCGCGCGCAAACATGAGTAATCTGATTATCGAATGTGTCAACATTTAAATATGGATTTTTTCCTCAACGGTTACTTCTGATGATAAATGCTCACACCTTCGAAACGTAAAGTGTTTTTTTTTTTAAATTATGATATTACTCATGTTTGTCACCGCTGTTTGCGTGTTATTTCTTTTAAAAGTGAGAGGCATATTTAAAAAGAAAAGATTTTTCCGTAAAACTGGCCTACGAATTTCTTTTAATTTTAAATATTTTACAAATTATTTCTAACATTATCAGGCGACCCTGTAGGGGAAATTTTCACCGTCTCGTTGTTTTCAAAAAAGACAATTTATGCTGATTTTAAAGCTCAAAGAAATATCGTTGTCATGGTGACGGTATTTTGGAGGAAAATGTGACGTGAGAAATCTATGATGGGTCCTTAATACCCTGGCCAAATTTCGACTTGATATGATTAGGTTACCTAACTATATCCAAGGACAGAATACGTTCATTTGTTTGGAAAAAGGAGAAACTATTTCGAGCCTCCTAAGCCTGTTATTCACGCTATCGACAGCCCGACGAAGATGCTAAGATATGATGAGGACTAACAGGCTAAACTACCGTAGCTATCCACAGTTTCCACCACCCGGGTGAGTGCATGCGCTAGATACTGGCGAGTCGCCTTTCTTTCAATTGATGAGTTTGACAGTCTGAAAAGGCCCGAAACTTCCGTGCTGCATTCAAAATGCACCGAGCACACACGCTTGTTCGTGAATAAAATCCCTTCGGTTCTCGTACGTCGTATCAGCCCTCTTGGTATTTTGAAGCCATTAAAGGAGGATACTTTATCCTCTATCCTTCAATTTTTTTATTATGCTATTAACATTTTTCTTTACACGGATCCATAAGCTATATTAGCTTTAAAACCTACCGTGTTCAAATTAAAGATG